>NW_027496980.1:0-156555 GCF_021521415.1 Bidens hawaiensis | reverse complement strand
TAGACTTAGCTAGGTTAGTGAAATCGGGTTTAATTGCAAGTGAAATGAAACCGCATGGACAAAAATCGCATATTTGAAACTATTGAACTAGAGCCGCATATTTGGACAAACCACAGGAAAGAAAATCGCAGTTTACTCTGGTATTTTTTACGTGTTGTTCAATTTATGATAGAAGTTTATCATTAGGAAAGATATATTCATCATAAATGACATCCCCACTTTTTTGTGGTAGTAAACATAAGCGGTTGATTGAAATGTTTAAAAAATGTAAAAAAGTTAATATGTAACTTTTTGAAAAGGTATAATGGTCATTTATCTGACCCAAGACTAGTAAATGGCTTGTAGGGACTAACACATAAAATTTTTAAAGATTAAAAAACATATTCAAAAAAATTTGTTAACTCTCTTGGCGGAAAAACATATTTCTTTGGAGGTTTCTTCTTGTATTGGTTCTTCTTGTTCCATATGTGATGTATGTTCTTCTTGTTCAACCTGCAATGTTTCGCTTCTATCTCATGGTTGTTAGTTATACCAATATTTTTATAAGTATCATGAGGTCCTTCATTTAATGTATTTTTATATTAGATATTTAAGAATTACTTATCTCAAATGTTAGGTTGGGAGGATTTGGGATTGTAGCACTTTGGTTAGTCCAATAAATTGGTGTGAAGTCGATGACTCATCTTGGGTACTGCGATTGACTTCGTCAAATGATGTGGCCCATTTTGGAACCGATTTAGCCAGCTCAGTGTGTCATGATCTTTCTCCTCCCTCACCACTCTCACCACTAAGTTGGGAGGTAAACAAGAATTCAGTTTCAAGAAAGTCAAAATTCATTGTGGTGTACATATGATGTTTCGTTGGACAATAACACCGATGCCATTTTTGGTTGACACAATAGCCTATAAATACACATTTTTCAGCATATGGATCAAATTTGTTTCGATTGACTTTAGGTATGTCGACAAAGACAGAGCACCCAAATATTTGATGCATTAGCGTGAACGCAGGTGGGACTTTTGTAAAATCTGAAAGAGCTTAAAGAAGGGTTTTTGAGTCAATAGCTTTTGTTGGTAGTTGACTGACAGTATTTCTGGTTGTGAGGGCTTTAGGCTAAAAAGATTTGGGAACTTGGGATTTAAGAATGAGGCCTCGATTTATTTCTAAGATAATGCAGTTTTTTTACGACGATGCCGTTTTGTGTAACATTCCCAAAACTTTCATGCCATTTTTGCCAACTTTAGAAGTTGAGGGACCATTTGGTCATTTTTCCAAATTTAAATTTCAGGGTGTAATATGTAATTTTCCAAATTTCAGATGAGACAAACACGAACAAGGTCTCGTCCAGTTCGGTTCAGTCAGTTTACGGCCCTAATCACATATCATGACCTTTTCCTTTTTGAACCCTTTCAATTATTTCAAAAGCATATTTATACATATAATCATGCACATAACTATGCGTGTACTTGTACAATTTATAATTACATAATTATAAACATATGAATATATGATATTTATACACTCACTTCATAATTTAAGAAAAAAAAGGAATAGAGTGAGGCAAAACTTGGGAAATAGACAATCCATACGTATTTTAGTGAATATTGGCACTTACTTTCCCTTTGACTCTTTTTCTTGATCATTTAGAAAACAATGCTTAGTATTTAAAATGAAAAATTAGCTTATATATTCATAATGGACTTGATTATGAAACATATCATTTTCAAAAATAAAATCAACAGTTAAATTTCATGTTGAGTAATTCATAATTCAACTTTCAAAATGCCCATTTATGCAAGAAAATGAAAAATATGCAGGCATGGTTTAGCCACAAAACACAACAGTATGTTAACCAAAACGTCCATACACATCCATAACTGTAGGTTCAAACATAGGATTAATATTAATCAAGGTTATGAAGCATGATCAGATTCACCATCCTCCGCGCCACCATTAGTAGTAGCATCAACTTGTTCTTGTAACTGAAAGCACCACACAATTTAATGTTTCACGCGTAATCAATAAATATATATCAAACACAATTTAGCTACATATATTGTACTAGAAGATAAACAGGTTTTATATCAAAGAGTTCAAATCACGTATTACATTTTCAAATCCAAAGGTTGTCGGATTACATGTCTAGCTTTCTTGCCTCACTAAAGACGCCCAATTGACCTATTCGTTAGTAATGTGGTAAAATTATCGCAACTAATGTTCTGTAATTTGTTCTTTGCATACCATAATGTATCTTTTTTCCATAATCATTACAATCCAAACCCTAAATGGGTCAAACTTTTCTCGTTAAACAATCAAATGATTAAGTTGCGATTTATACAATAATCTAGAGGCAATTAGATGAATATACGGTTGTTACGAATTGAAGACTGAAAGCATGTAGGTATATTATGGAAGTGGACCAAAAGTTAAAACAAAACGAATAAGAAAGCATAAACGGTTAACATCATACAACTTAATCATTGAATACGACAACCATAGACTACAAGCCATGGCAGCTAGCACCAATATCTAACGAGCCAAGAATTCAACTAAAGAAGATCGACACATTCAGCAACAAAAGCTTATCCATGTCCAAAACTCCTTTAATTGTTAGTGACAAAATATTAGGAGCATTGATTTCAAAATCATCAAGATAAGGACACTTTGTTTATCCACATAATACCAATTCCTTAACAGTACTAACACTCTTCTAGGTTATATTGAGCCGCCTGTAACCATAACAATGGTTCAACATCAAAGTTTCCAATACAGGACTACCTGATAATATGTTTTCGATTAAATCATCATCTAACTCCACACATATAACATGTAACCTCCTAAGGTTTTTCCAACTAATCACCACGGTCGGATTAAACATACAGCCGAACAAACTCAGAACCGTGACACATGAATTCATGGAAAATAAGTCATATAGGGGAAAGTTAGTTGCATGCTCCCCATGCGACGACGGCAACAACAAAGCAAGCTTTTCAACGTTGCAATTCACAGCATAACGAATCCAGTTATTGATCTGAGATACATGACGGGCAACGTAGCCGGTACACAATATGAATCTGTTGAGCTTGAATTGGGGGCGTTGAGCTAGGGTTTTGTCAACGAAAGAAAAGAAATCGGAACTCAGAGGCTGTTCATATGTTTCCTTTGAATGAAAGAAGCTGAGATTGGGAACCGAATGCCAAACATGTTTCCAACGTTTGGAGAGTACACTTGTTCTAATGACGTGTTTTGTTTCGTATAGACGAGAAAGTACTTCAACAATTAAGCAATCTGATTCGATCTTCGTCAGTTTCTTCCTCCATGATTTTGCCCCAATTAATATTTCTATGGCGGCAACACAGCTCCTAGGAAAAACAAACTTTGAACAAATTTTGGCTTAAAAGTAATTGGTCCCGCCAAAGTAGAGGTGCACATATCAGGTTTTTCTAATACCCGGTTTCGGCCTTTTAGATATGGAATCGGTTTCGGTCTTTTAGGTATGGAACCGGGTTCGGGTATGACTAGGTATTGGAAATCAGGTATTGCACATACCCGGGTTGGGTTGGGTTCGGTTCGGGTATTGTCTCTAAAAACCATTCTCTATGCACTGGGTTCGGGTCGGGTATAGAGGCGGGTATTTGAATACCCTATTTTCGGTTTTTTTTTCAGGTATAGATTGGGTTATTTAAGAGGCTAAACTTTTTTGGGATATTTTTCAAGTATTTTCGGGTATAGATCAGGTATTTTTAAAACCCGGTTTCGGGTATGGGAAGGCCCGGTTTTGGGTATGGAACATGTTCTGGTTTTCAGGTATTACTACGTATAAATTGGGCCCGGGTACATGTTTTGGTACTGAAATGCATACCTTATTCATACCCTACGAACATGGTCGGGTGTGGATTCAGGTATTAAAAACCTGGGTATAAAAAACCGGTTCTGGAATTTTTTTCAGGTCTGATTCTAGGTTTGAATTTTTTGTGCATCAATATGCCAAAGTGAATTTTTATAATGAGTAAAGTAAAATTTTGGTAAGAGCGGAATCAACTTGCAACAACTATAGTATTTTGAAAACCTGACCCTTAACCTCTTGAGTCTCAACCTATAGTTTTTCCTGTCAAGTTATAATAGAAAGTATAATTTATGTAGGAAGGACTAGGGCCATCCAAACCGTTCGACGCTCGTTCAGAAATTGTACGGAAAATGCTCGCTCGTTTTTTCGCTCGATTGCAAACGAGCCGCTCTGCTCGGTTCGGTTTGTAAACGAGTCAAGCAACGAGCAAAGGTCTACTCGGTTCGGCTCGAATATTTTTAATTTATTTTAGATATAATTTTATATGAACAAATATATAAATATATAGACAAAATACATAAATATAGGCTTACAATTTTTTAACCCCTTAAAACTTTTTCTATTCCGTCAATTTTATAGTTTTATTTGTTCACTTCATGGTTTTAGTATACTATAAGTTTGTTTACATGATCATTATATCAAACTTATTTTTAATAAAAATTTTCAATCTATTACACGTTTGTTTAAAACTACTAATTTATTTATAAAATATATTATTTACAACATTCAAATTTGTTATTTATTGAAAATTTTAAAGTGAAAAACATAATAAATAATGTTCGAAATCGCTCGATGTTCGATCGAAAAATGCTCGATTCGATTTTGGCTCGTTTCGGTTTTCGCTCGGTTCGAATTTAAGCCGTTTAGTTCGGTTCGATTGTAAACGAGCCAAGCAACGAGCAAGCCTTCGCTCGGTTCGGCTCGGCTCGTGAATAACCCTAGGAAGAATAAGAAGTAATATAGTCTATTGATTTTACGCTTGAATTGTTGAGATGAGTTTAAAGAGGAAATCATCATCATCATCATCATCATCGTACTCAGTATATCCAATCAATAGCAAAACTATGGTAGGGTCTGAGGAGGGTAAGATGTAGACAGCCTTACCTCTACCCGTAGGAATAAAGAGGCTGCTTCCGGTGAGACCCCCGGCTCGACAATAGTTTTGCATCAAACCTTGGACATAAGGCACATAGCACTCAATCATCGGGACACCGGCTGATTGGTGCATGTACCCTTGTCTTTCGGCTATCAACGCCACCACATGATGCCTGATTAACCTTCCGCCACTTTTAACGTTATTTTCCCGAGATTAATAAAATAACGTCAAAAAATTAGTGCAATTTCACTTTTGCCCATCCGAGAGTTCACACATATATACATTATATGCGCGCACCACAAGCATGGCGTAAGTTTAAAGAGGAAATCAGCGTAAAAATAAGAGTAAGGGCATAAAATGTATAACACATTTGTTGACTTTCCTTTTCCACATGCAAAACTCGTGTCAATTCTCCCGTCATTTTAAAACGTCCATAGCTCTTTTTATACGGTATTTTTTTAATTAAAAACACCGTAATAACGCTCGTTTTTTTAACATTAATAAGAGTTTCATATTGCTATATGAAAATTAATGGGTTTTAACAAAATGTGTTTTACCAAATTGTTTTATTTGCCTTGTGTTTCTTTTCCATTGTGTTTTCATAGTGTTTCCATTATGTTTTTTTTGGCGACTTTTTCCGGCTGGTTTTCCAACTACTTTTAGGTGAGTTTTCAGTGACTTTGTCGGACGAGTTTTCGGTGACTTTTCGAGCAAGTTCCTGTTAGCTTTCTGGTGACTTTTTTCGACCACTTTTCCCATGAGTTTTCTGGTGAGGTGGGTGGTGGTTGTGGTGGCAGTGGGAATGTGGGAGGTGGAGCGGTGGCGGTGGATGATGGTGGTCGTAGAAGGTGAGTGAAGATAAATGGGTTTTTAAGATGAAAGTATTTAACTAAAATGTCTTCCTTTCTAGCATTTTTAGAAAAATCAAAGTTCCCATTAGAACCCAACCCAGTACGTAAGACATTACTTAACAAAATTCTGAAAAACGATAATACCCCGGCACCCCTTATACCCCCCTTGCATCCATGAGTTTGCAATTTTTGACTTTCCCTCCACATTTAAGAAAAGGAAGCTCGAAATTTGACTTCAAAATTATGACCCGATCAGTTTGACTATATACAGACTCGACCTGATCAGTTTGACTTTTAAACTTGACTATAAATATGATTATATACAATTTGAGTATTTGACTTCATATCATGATCAAGTTAACTTCATACAATATTAGTTTGACTTCATATCATGTTCAGGCCCTATACAATTTGACTATATACAAACCAATTTAACTTCATATCATGATCAATTTCAACGTACGGACTTTGACTATATACAAAATAATCTAAACTAATAATGACTTTGACTTTTAATTTTGACTTTCAAGATAGCATGCATCAAAACATGCTTAAACATTACACCCTGTCATGATAAATTTCAACATATCATGACAAAATTGATGCATCCATACATTAAGCATTCATTTCTTTGTTTTATCATCTAACAAGTAAACAATCTGATAATCTCCCTAAAAAATTTAAGTAAACCGTCTGATTATAAACAATCTAATTATCATGCGTAAACTTTAGCTGATTTAAAAAGATATCTAACTGATTTACGAACACACGCTGATTTATAAAAATAACCATATTATCATGCTAAAACCTTAATTTTCATGTTTGAGTAATTCATAATTCAACTTCTAAAATAACTGATTATGCAAGAAAATGAAAAATATGCAGGCATGGTGTAGCCACAAAACACAACAGTATGTTAACCATAAGTCCATACACATCCATAACTGTAGGTTCAAACCTAAGATTAATATTAATCAAGGTTATGAAGCATGATCAGATTCACCATCCTCCGCGCCACCACTAGTAGTAGCATCAACTTGCTCTTGTAACTGAAAGCACCACACAATTCAATGTTTCACGCGTAATCAATGAATATATCAAATACAATTTAGCTACATATATTGTACAAGAAGAAAAACATATCATATACCAAAGAATTCGAATCACATATTACATGTTCAAATCTCGAATGGTGTCGGATGACATGTCTAGCTTTCTTGCCTCACTAGAACCACCCAATTGACCCATTCGTTAGTAAACTGGTAAAAATATAACCTTTAATGTTCGGTAATTTGTTCTTTGCATACCAAAATGTATCTTTTTTCCCTAATCATGACAATCCAAATCCTAACCGGGTCAAACTTTTCCCATTAAACAATCAAATGATTTAGTTGCAACTTTTATAATAATCCAGATTCCAGAGGCAAATACATGAATATATGGGGTGGACCAAAAGTAGGGGTGACAATCTTGACCCAAACCCTTTCAAATGGGTCAATTAGAGTTGTTTTAAAAATTAAATGAGTTGGTTTGGGTAGAAGGTTTATACTAAATGGGTTAAAATGAGTTATTTGAAATTCCATCCTTTTATTTTCGGGTCAAAATGGGTCGACAAGTTCAAAGAAATGGGTCGATGCGGTTAGCGTCCTAAGGAAATGTGACAGATTTCGGATCGGAACGGGTTTTCCTACAAGACAGGTTTCGGCACGAAACGGATTTCAGATTGGAACGGGTTCGGTTCAGGTTTCAAGCCAACACGAGTTTTCACCCGTGAAGGATTGGGTTTTTGTTTCTTTTGTTTCTTTTTGTTCGATTCCGGACTCATTTTTGTCCGTTTTTCAGTTTTGTTTTTGTTCGGTTTGAATTCCTTTAGCTTCGTTTTGATTGATTTTTTCAATTTCGATTGATTTGGTCCGGTTTTACAATTTGTCAACGGTTAGCCTTTTTGTGTGGTTAATCAAACATGAATTAAAAGTGCCATTAATCAACTAACCTCATCACCGATGACCTTCAAGTTTGATGGATAGATGAAGCCCTTAGCTTTCAAACGACTTAGAACCTACAAACGAAAAACTCAAAAACATAACAACTTTCAACATTATATTCATACAAAGACACCACATATTGTTAGAAAAATAATTTTACCTTAAAACATTTCCTCCCAATTTTGATCTCTTTAGCGTGGCGAAGGTGGAGGCTTAATCCTTTAAGCGTCTCTTCTTGCAAGGTTGTATCATCATGAACCTCGTGCGAGGAATAATCTAACCCAGCTTCAACTAAAGAAGACACGTCCAGCAACAAAAGGTTCCGTAACCAGAACTCGCCTTTAATAGTTAGTGACAAAATATTCGGAGCATTGATTTCAATAACATCACCGGAGGCCATGCATCTAGCAAACACAAGCTTCTTAACACTCTTCGACGTAATATCAATCCGCTTGCTTCCATGCAAGTTGCAACTGTGCAACACCAAAGTTTCCAATACAGGAGTCCCAGACAATATATTCTCAACCAAATCATGATCAAACTTCACACACGAAAGACGTAAACACCTAAGGCTTTTCCAACTAATCGCCCCTGCGGGGTTAAACGCAAAGCCTTGCAATGTGAGATTTGTAAAACATGAACTGATGAAAAACAAGTCGTCAAGTGGGAACTTGGTTCTACGTTCGAGACTCCATAACGACAAACTAAGGTCTTCGACGTTACAAGTTAAAGCATAACGAATCCAGATATTGATATGAGATTGAATACCAGCAACGTAGGTGGTATAGAGTGTGAACTTGTTGAGCTTGAACTGGGGGCGTTGAGTTAAGGTTTTGTCTACGAAAGAAACGAAAACGGGGTTTAGAGGGTGCATACGAGGATTTAGGAATCTGAGATTAGGAACCGAGTGCCAGACATGTTTCCAACGTTTGGAGAGTGTGCTTGTTCTAATGGCGTGTTTTGTGTCGGGTAAATGAGAGAGGACTCGTACAAGTAAGCAATCGGGTAAGCAGCTGATACGATCTTCGGCAGCTTCTTCCTCCAAGATTTATTTCTATGGCGGCAACAGAGCTCACGTCAGAAGATGGTTTATGTTTCTTGGCATATACCTCACACCTCATTGGTAGTATAAGCTATAAGTTTAGGGTCAGGGCCGGCTCCGAAAAGACGAAAAAATTTTTGGGCCAAAGACAGATTTTTTTTGGGCCTTAAGTAAAAGAAACATTTTGTTGGGTTTAAACAATTTAATTATAAATGGGCTTATTTGAATATGATTTAAGTTGTGTAAAAACTTTTGTATAAAAATAAGCTTAAAATTGTCTCAAATAAGACTAAACCCACCCAACCTTTTGGTTAGATGTCATACCCCATTACTATTAGACCAAACTAGTGGTTATATAATTGTGTTGAAACATTGATTATACACATGTTTGGTGATAAAAATACATATAACTTTTTTTTTTGAAAAAAAAAATTTCCGGGCCTATCGTGGTGTCGGGCCTGTGGCCGTCGACTACCGAACTGAACCGGACGAGATCTTGTCCATGTTCGTCCATTAAACTTTTGTCGGAAAAACGACGGTTCACGAACACTCGTGTCCGTGTCCGTTCATTAAGGAATTGAGTTTGTCCGTTGACATTAGGTCTAATAGTGTTCATTTGTGTTCGTTTACAATATTAACGGACTGACACGAACGAACATGAACAAGCTCAATCCCTTAATGAACAAACACGGACACGAGTTTTCATACGGTAAAGTAGGGATGAGCGTGGGACAATACATGTATTCGTACCCGTACCTATACCCGATTGTACTGGTACCAAAAATCAATAAAAACACATACCAATACTCGTACCAAATTTTTCGGTATGGTACAGGTACGGGTACGAGTATCTCGATACAGTACCCGTTTTTGTACCACTTCGCCTTTTTATTTCCAAATCTTCGACGATCTTGAAACCGGTACCGGTATGAGTAACAAACAACCTGAATTAGTCTGGGTATCGGTACTTACATAGGTACGTGATGGGTACCAAATTAGTACAGGTACCAAATTGGCCGTCGATTTTATGATAAGATACTATTGAATAACCCTAATTCAGTCACCGACTTTAAGTGATTTGTTTGCTGGTTCGAGTCTTGAATGTTATATTCAAGGCCGGCCCATAGGGGTGGCGGGGTGGTCGACGGCCACAGGCCCGACACCCCGTTAGGCCCAAAATTTTTTTTTTTATAAAAAAATATTTTTATTAAAAATAATATGTATATCTAATGTTTAAACTTAATTACATGACCACAAGCTTGGTCTAGTGGCAAATGGGTATTACTCTCAACCAAAAGGTCATGTGTTCAAGTCTCATTTGAGACATGTTTAATCATATTTTATACAAAAAAATTTTGCACAACCCAAATTATAACTAAGTTAACCTATATAAAAATTTAATTGTTTAAACCAACAACATACTCATTTTTAATTAAGGCCCTAAAAATTTTCGCCTTCGGCCCAAAATTTTTTTTGCTTTCTTGGAGCCGGGCCTAGTTATATTATTTAATTTTGAAGAAACTTTTAGTACTTGTTCAATAATATCATTGTTGGAGAATTTATTTTATATATTAAATATGAAGAATCTCAATTAAACCAACAACATACTCATTTTTAATTAAGGCCCTAAATAAAAATGTACTTGTATCGTACTTCAACAAAAATGAGTACCAATACCTGTACCGAATAGGCTAAATCAGTACGGGTATAGGTACGTGTAGGGTTACGGTTACGGTACAAGTACGAGTACGGGTATTTAGGACAAAATGCTCATCCCTACGGTAGAGTGTTTATGAACCGTCCATTTGTCCGACAAAAATTTAACGGACGAACACGAACAAGGTGTTGTCGAGTTCGGTTCGTTTTGACAGCTCTGTATAAAATATAAACCTAACTTTCTTGTTTTTTCTTTTTATTTAATTTCTTGATTTTATAATGTTCTACCATCATATTTTTCCTTGATAAAACACTTTCTTCATTATATGATCTTTAGTAGTTAGTTACTGGTTTATCTAGCTTAAGGAAAAAACATTAACCATCTAATACAAATATACAATCAATACAAAGTTTGATCCATCACTTTAAGCACCAATTATGCTGAAATCCATTTATATAATCAACTTACAAAAAACACATACATTAACAGAAACAAACATTTCAAAAATTACAGTTTGCACTCAACAATCAATTGCAATGCATCCTTGCGTAAGACTCGAATCGCCTTTACTAACGAACGGATCAATCTTCACCCACACAAGCGAGAACACAGACGCCAACAACACTGACCACAATACAACGATAGTAGGAGTCCGGTTCTGTCGTCCCATCAAACCTTTCAAAAACGGGTACAAATGAAGAATCACCCAAAATGCAAAAAACACCTTCCCAAACAGCGGACCCCAAGCCTCGTACCCTTTGTTTAGCGCATCCGAAAACCCTGCCACGACGCCTACTAAGTTCAGCACCAGAAGGGTGGTCGGTGGGATCAAAACCGTGGTCCATTTGATCATATAAAGCTCCCCAAACTCTGCATCATCTGCTGCCTTGGCTGTAACTGTGAAATTGGTGTCGACACCAGCTAACATTTTCAGGAATCCTTGGAAAACCGCAAACAGATGAGCAGACACACCACCGATCACCCAAAACTGCTCGTTTCTCCAGAGCTCTTCGATACTGACACCGCTCCATCGGATTTCAAGAACACTTGTTGTAATAATTGACAAAAATAGCCCCAGAAACCAAACTGCTGCTAAGTTGGAAAGCTGCATTAAAGCAAAAACATATCATTTACTTTCAGAATAATAATAATAATAATAATAATAATAATAATAATAATTGTCATTTGTTAGTTGCAATAACAACAACAGTAATAATAATAATAATTACCGTGGGGATGATGAATTTTCCGGTTAAAAGACAAATAGCAGGCAGTGTGCAGTATGCAACAAGAGGGAGAGATGTGAACGGGTAAACAATGGTGTTAATATACGCGAGTCTTTGAAGTAACTTAAGGCGACCGCCACCCCATCCATACCATAACGGGCAATGCCGACTCAAAAAGATCTCAACCGATCCAAGGGCCCACCGCAGAACCTGGTGCAGCCGATCTGATAGATTGATAGGAGCCGAACCTTTGAATGCTGGTCTTACTGGCATGCAGTATATCGATCTCCATCCTCTGCAATGCATCTTGAATCCCGTTAAGATATCCTCAGTAACCGATCCATATATCCACCCAATCTGGTATACATTGCAAACAAATTTCAATCAAGAGTGATTAATAACATAAAAAGTTGATCAGATCATAAGAGTTATATATATTATATATTACCTCTTTACCCCATGCGGTTTTCTCTTCATATCCACAACTAATGACATGAATTGCTTCATTGATCATAGTTGCAGGTTTGCTGACTCGGCTAATCCTCCGTTTTCCATTAACGTAGACTCGATAAACACATACGACATTCCAAATGTTTTCTCAAAGCTCATTTGTGATATAAGCAACGAACGTTCATAATCGTCATAACCTGAAAACATACAAAATATGTAAATGCGGTTTCATTTTATAACTAAAAAACAGTCTAGTAAAACACTTACTTTCAATCTCTTTAAGGTTAAAAATAGCAGCATTTAGATCATCCCGTCTGGCGTCACGTTTAAACTCTTCAAGATCTTTCTTGGGCTTCTTGGGCCCACAACAACAAGAAGACGAAGACGGGGTTGGTAATGTAGGTAACGACTGAGGCCCGTAACCGTATAAAGCTTGTCTATAAAACATACAACCCGTTCCTACATAAACCGGTCCTTGAATCCCGTCTAATCCTTTCATGTTAACCTAAAACCAACAAAAGCCAGAGTTTTTATATTTTGAACAATAATAAACATGTAGTGAAATATAAAACTTACATCAAAGAATACAGTGTTCCGGTTAGCATATCTGTCACTCCTGTCTATACCATCAAACCTTTGCGGGAACTGAATATAACACACGTCACGACCGACTTGTGGGTCCATCATGAAACACATCCCCTCTCTAACTGCCTTACTATTATTCACATAGTGATCACAATCCAGATTAAGAATATATGGCGCGTTTGTCAGAACCGCAGACACTCTCACTAAAGCATTTTCTGCACCGGCTTTCTTATGGTGCTGATATCCGGGCCTCTTTTCTCTAGACACATAAACTAACCGAGGAAGCTCGTTTCCTTCAATGTCGTGGGCCCCACTGTGTCCTAGAAACACCTGGATCATACCAGGGTGGTCTCTCGGGTTGTTACCGGGCCACGGTGTTCCATCTTGCATAGTCCATCCTTCTTCGGGCGTTTTTTGAGCTTTTGCTACTAACGCATTGACCCCGCACTTTATATTCTTCATAGTCTCTCTGAAATTATAAAAAGTTAATATTTTTATGCCAAACAATATTAAGTCTTGGTGTTTTATAACTTGTTTCGAAGCTTACTTTCATTGCTCGACGTTCCTTAACGAACGACGGCTGCACTTTATCCTTTAAGTAGTCTATCTTCTGCGAGAAGTAAAATTCTGGAGCGCGCGGTTCGATCGCGAACTTTTTACAAAACGGGACCCACTTTCTTGCGAACTCGGCTGTTTCAACTAACGATTCAAATGTAAGCATTGCAGCACCATCATCCGAAACGTAACATGAAACTTTTTCAACCGGATAATCAACAGCCAGGATTGAAAGTACAGTGTTCGCGGTAATTAGAGGTGGTTCTTTTAACGGGTCAACTGTACTCACAAAGAAGTCAACTGGTGCAAGTTCTGAAGGCTCACCCTCTCTTTCAAACCTATGGTGTTTAAAGAAAGTAAGTAACTGGATATTATTTGAATGTCATACTATTAAATATTACTCCGTAAATACTAATATACTATTTATTACCTTGCAGATAACTCATCTGTGAATGTGATTCTGTTAATAGGATACCATTTTGGAAACTGATCTAGTACCCAAGAAATAGCAAACCAGATTTCACAAATAACAGAAGTTAACCATAAACCGTAAGAGCTTTCAACTGGATTCGTGATTCGGTAATGAAAAAAGAGTCCAAAATGATTAACCGAACGATAATGACAATTCTGTAGGGTGTGATTTGGCTCTTTGGAATTGGGATTATTTGTGAAAGTGGCTGCACTCCATTTGGATCTGCAGACCTGCAAAAACAGTTATTCATTTCTCAGTATTTTTTTATAAAAGTTACATCTTTTAATTATTTTTCAACTAATTGTCATATACTTACTGCTGCTTTTCTTCGATATGTTGATCTATGGGAACTTGAACTTCTTTGGCGACCTTACCACCGCCTTTTTTCTTCTTGTTCTTCTTATCTTTCCAACTTTCAACACGGTTTTTCCATATCGGGTTCCCACCTTCATCAATCATATCTTCATAAACGGATACAAAACACGAAAAATTTATTAGCATGTCGTATTTATTAATTTATTTGATTACAAATCAAGATTCGGTGTACTCACCACTGTCCACAGTTGACACAGTGCTTATATTTCTTGCATGGAGTCCAGCATCCTTTAACAAATAAGATGCAAGATCAAGTCATCAACATAAAACACTCAAGTTTCGTTAAACATGATTGAATCATTGTGTTTGTTAGTTTATCAGTTGATTACTTACCGGGTTGGATAATAAAAACGATATAATTCATATTACACGGGCAAAATAATGAAATAAATATTCAGTTTATAAAAATGCTTTATGAACAAACTTAACTTTAAAAAAAAAAAAAAACTTTTTATAGCAGTATAAATATAGATATATACCTGACTGTTACCAAGGTGATCAGCCATAGTAGTATTTAGGGTTGCAGGCTCCTTTTCTACCACACCACCCTTTATCAAGCTCACTATGAAATCACATAATATCATATAATATCAGTAAATGATGCGAGGGTACATGCACCAATCAGCCGGTATCCCGATGATTGAGTGCTATGTGCTTTATGTCCACGGCTTGATGCAAAACTACTATCGAGCCGGGGGTCTCACCGGAAGCAGCCTCTTTATCCCTATGGGGTGGAGGTAAGGCTGTCTACATCTTACCCTCCTCAGACCCTACCATAGCTTTGCTATTGGTGGGATATACTGAGTACGATGATGATGATGATCGGTAAATGATGATTCTTTAAAGATTTTATTTAATTATATTTTTACAATAAATCAGAAAAAAGGGGATAATTCAGTATTAGAGGTACAAAAGAGCCGAGCCGCTCGCGAGCTACTCGATCTCGAATCGATATATAGCTCAAACGAGCTGAACTTCAAATAAAACTCGTTTGGTTATCAAGCGTGTGCCTTGTGTATTTTTAAGTTTTTCATCTTTTGGACTTTTATCACTGCCCATTCGAGCTTAGGCTCGTTTAATTTTTTTTTTCAAAATATGTAAAAGTAAATAAAAACGTAGTAGTAGTAATAATAATAATAATAATAATAATTAATAAACAAGCCGAGCTTCAAAAAGCAACTCACGATCCGAGCTTAAACTTAAGAAAAAGAACTCGAAACGAGCTTGAACTCTCGTATGTCAAAACAAACCAATCTCGAGCCTTGTCAAGCTCAGGCTCGGCTCGTTTACGAGAATGGTTTGTAATAGTAAATTAGTAATACCATCACAATATGTAAAAATAAACTAAAACATATATGAATTCATTAATAACAAATAAACGAGCTGCGCTCGAGCTTGTAAAAACAACTCACGAGCCGAACTTTAAAAAACGAGCTCGAAGTCAGCTCGTTTACACGAACCAGTCAGTATGTAAGAGTAAATTAGTAATACCATCATAAGGAGTGCCACATTGAATACAAGCAGTATGACCCTCATTGATCTCATACTCCAAACACGCCTTACAAATCGGGAAATTACATTCATGGCAGCCCACAAACACTCCATTTCCATCCGAAGCAAACCCGACTTGCTCCCCACACGTGTTACAAACCGGCGTCTCGGGCTGCATCATTTTTTTTAATTCCCAACTGATGGGTTTGAGCCCAAATGTTGATGTGGGTAGTCTTTATATGGGATATGGAAACCATAGAATTAGAATAATAAAAGGGTTGGTGTGTATTGGAGTAATAGTGAAAATGAAGGGTTGGTGGTGTGGAGGTTGGGATGTTGGTGTCTGAAGCAAAGGGTATATTGTTTTCATGGTGTTGAGATTTCAAACTAATTTTTGCGGGAATGTGAAGCAATGCGGTTGGAGTGTATATGTTTGTTGGTGACTGGTTAATGTACAAGTTTTTATGTGGAAGGTACAAGTATATTTGTCAAATAATAATAAAGTTATTTATGATTCTAACTAGCTTTTGAACCCATGTATTACACGGGATTTATCAAATAATTAAAATAAATAAGGTCGTTATTTCAATTGTGATTCTCAAAATACTTATGAATTAATTTAATGTACAAAGTAAAACTTATGAATTATATTTTTTTTTCAATTCATGACTTATGAAATGTATCTTTTCCATATTTCACATAGTGTACTAAGCATGATGAAAAATATGAACTTATTGTAATTTCTCATGTAACAATATTTAAAAGATAATAACTAATGCGTATAGACAATAATCTAGATCATAATGTCATTAAACAATATAAATACATGCCTAAATATATAAATTCTACAACGCCGAAAAAAACCACCAACCCAATAATTGATTCTATTTAGCATCAATTGTTTTTAAATGTGATTATAAATGAGACATTTACAAACCTTTAAACAATGAAGAGTTAAGTGCCACTATTCGTTTATTTTTTGTTAAAAAAAGTGGATTGGTTCGATTTTTTTTGCTAAAAAAGTGGCCCGGTTAATTTATTTTGTTTAAAAAAGAGGTTCAGTTTGTTTGTTTTTTAAGTAGTTCGGTTCGTTTATTTTTGTTAAAAAAATAGTTCGGTATGTTTATTTTTGTTTAAAAAGTTGTTCGGTTTGTTTCTTTTTGTTAAAAAAAGTGGTTCGGTTTGTTTTTTTTTTAAGTTGTTTGGCTCATTTATTTGACCAAAGGTTATGTAAATGAGAGAAAAAATGATTATTTTATTCCTAATGGAAAAAACAAAAAAAATTACGAAAAGTACTAAATAGCATGAATTTCGAAGCGTTAGGTGTTTATTTGCAAGAAATTAAAAAAAGATACTAAAGTTGCATAGTTTGTCAAAACCCGGGTATGAAAAGGCACTTAACTCAATAATGAAAAAAATCCACACTATGTTTAACCCAGCTGACAAAAATGATTTTGACCCATGACCCATGGATATCTAGAATGAATGAGATGAGAGATTAGAAATTAGGAGAAATGTAGACTTGACACCTAAGTTCAACATTTTCTTTTATTAGTATTGTAAGATTTGTTAAGTTTCTGATTTGCCAGAAAGACTTGTAATTATTTTATAAGCAAATGAATATAAAATTATAAATAATGGAATTTAGAGTTTTAAACAAACTTACCCAATAAAGTGCTAGTCATAACAAATATATTGGACCATTGGTAGAGTCTTGCGAGCGAATGAGTGCGGCAAACTGACTCTAAGAAAAAGAAAGAGAGAGGATGTTTCCGTTAAAATATTTGACTTAAAAATGAACTTTTTTTTTTCTTTTGAGGATATGCACCTAAAAGAGTCGGGACAAACAATCATAAAGAAACATAAAGAAGTGTATTGCAACTATAGCTCGTTCGTCAGTATTAAAGCACTTCCCTAGCACATTCAATAAGTCCATTTTGTTTTATATTTTGACATTTTGTGCCGGTGCCTAACGATGCCCAAAAGGATTACATGTCAATATCTAATGCCATGCCCATTTTGGTTATAAACTTTTTATATGCTTCTTTTTATAATTTTTTCCGCTTAACATGCATAGTAATTTTCTCTTAAATAAATCATGGGTCACTGTGTTTTAAATGGACGATTACATGCAATGAATTTTAATTCTGATAAAATGACTAATGCAACAATTTTTTAAAATGACAACTTATATACTCTCTAACTTCTAAAGTTAAATTACAACTTTTAACAACTATTAGACTTAAACTCTTATCATTTGAAAAACCAAAACTTTATCTGATACAAAATCATTTGATAAAGAAAGAGGCATTTAATAAAGTATCAAGAATTATATGTTAATGCATTTAATTCTCAATAACTTATCTCTTCCAATAGTTTTTTTTAATAGCTAAATATTATCATACACTATGGGGATTTAACCTTTGACTATCAAATTCACACCCACATCATCTTACCACTCAATCAAAATGGGAATGACGATCTCGTCCAATAGCTGAAAATCATTGGGCACTCACCATTTTCTTAAACTTTTTACTTAGGAAAAACTACCATTTTTGGAAATTTGGAATTCCATGAAAAATCCAATCGTGGGTGAAGATTTCACCGACAAGTCAATGATATATATTAACTACAAATAACCAAAATCCATTTCACCACGAATCACCGATATTATTTTCGCCCTAAACCCCATCAACAATGGAGTTTTAATTGATTGAGAATCGACATATTACCCTAGATGAGCAATGGAATTTCACCTATTAATGCTGATGACTTTTCATCAGCAGAGCACTGGCTATCTCTCAATGACGGGAAGCAGTCGGTTTTTTAATAAAAAAATGTATATAAAAGTATTTACAAAATTCATTATAATATATAAATTAATTATAATATGAATAATATTCAAAATATTTTCATAAAACAACAATGCATCTAGCTAGGAAACATTTATTAAAATTAAAGACGATTAACTGATTTATTAAAATTTCAACAGTATAACGATTATAAATCGGACATTTTCATCACCCATTTAGACAATTTTAATTTTATGAACAGTGACAACTAATTAAGTAATTATTTAAAAGCATACTTACGCTAGTATCATTATAATATTATTACATTATATACACCTGAAAAGCACAACAACAAAGCCATAAATCATAAAAATCCGCCTCTAGAAATAATCCATATTATTCACAACAGGGCTATGTGTTATGCATCATTTGTTACGTCAGCATCACTTCAACTTTTCCTCCATCATTCAACCCATCGTATACTTAATTTTCCACATTTCTATTTATTTATATATTTAAATACCAAAAGAAAATGAAAAAGAAATTAAAAAAGAAAGAAAAAAACTTTTTGGAGGAATGGGATTATAATGACAAGTGCAAGGGTGGTCATTTACACCCCATCACTAGTGACCGGAGAGAGAGAAAAAACCGGGGGGGGGGGGGGGGGGGGGGGGGTTCTCAAAGGCAGTGGCGGAGCCACACCATCACCACCGTGTTCGGTCGAACCCCGTTCTTTTTCGGTTTTATATATAATCTATAGTGTTTGATTAACGAGCGAACCCATTCTTTTTCGGCGAGCGAACCCATTATCGTTTTAAAAAAAGTATATTCGAACTCATTGCTTATAAAAAGTTTAGTTAAAATAAATAAAAACATCAGCCATCGATTCAGCAACCGATCAACTTTTTTCTTCACCGTTCGCCTCAAGGTTTCAACCATCGCCAACAACCAATACCTGTTGGTCTATCGTTTGAGAAGTGTTTTTTTTCAATGAAGCATGTGAAGTCGGATTTGCATAATCATTTGGGTGACGATTATATAAATGATGCTTGTATTTGTTGTATTGATAATGATTCTTTTTCAAAGTCGCGATTGAAGATATTTTTCAAAACATGAAAACATGTAAGAAAAAATTAAAATATGCAATATCTTTATGTTTAATGACTTTGTATTTTAATGACTTTGCATTTTATTTATCTAACCGAATGATCAACCTGACCCGACCTGACCCATTTAGGCACGAAAACTTTGACTCCGGGAAAAAAAATCAAGTATCGAAAATTCTGAACTCATAAGAAAAAGTTTCTGGCTCCACCACTACTCATGGGCGTCAGTACCTCATGAATCTCCAAAGATCCTTCCTAGTGTACTGTAACATCCTACTTTCGGTTATATTAATAAAATAAAGTTCGTTTATTTTATAGCGGGTCGTTATCGGTTTAGTTGAATAGAATACGAGATGGACTTGTGTTGGGTAAATGGATATGGGTTATGGACTTGGGTTATGGAGGAATGAAGGAAAGACCATGGGCTTAAGCCCATGATCAAAAATATATATACCCTTAATCCTCCATTTAATTCATTTACACATATCACTTACACCATCCAAAACACACACTTAAGATTTTCTCTCTAGTTTCTCTCTCACTCTAGCCGAAATATAGAAGAAGAAACGGATCCCGACCCAAGGTATGATAGTATTTTGTTGTAGGAGCTTAAATCCGTTAGATATAATCATGAAACGACGAGCCGACACCGTTAAACCGTTTAAGTCACGAGATCCGGATGGAATCGGGTATAAACCGAACCTATGATGAGCTTAGGGGTCACCCTAGCTCAGATCTGGATCGAACGGGACGAAAAACGGTGAAAAACGAGTTAAAACTCGTTTTTCCGACGTGTTCGCGGTTTTCCGGCGGCTTTCCGGAAAAGGCGGCGCCGGAATAGTGGTACGAGGTTAAGGGGAATGTCAGGGAATGTTCTGACATTCCTGACCTAACCCTAGTTCGCTATGGGGACTTAACGAACTGAGGGTGATTCGCTATGGGGACTTAACGAACTGAGGGTGATTCGCTATGGGGACTTAACGAACTGAGGGTGATTTGTTAGTCGATTCGCATAAGGGGGCACAGCGAACTAGCCCTAGTTCGCCTATGATTCGTCTCTGATTCGTTAAGGGAAAAGGGTAACGAATTTCCCTTGATTCGTTATGACCAGTTCGTTAAAGGAGATAACGAATTAGAAAGTCCAATTCGTGTAAGTAACCAGTTCGTTAAAGGTTCCAATTCGTTACAAGAACCAGTTCGTCATGGCAAGTCAGTTCGTTAAGGATAAGTAACGAACTAGAAGTTTAACAGAATGACAGAATGGTCCCTGGACTTAGAAAAGAATGATTTAATTACAAATAAGCCCTTGAACTTTTAAGTAGCATATTATTCAATGATTCAAAATGCTAATGGAAAATGTGTTAAGACAGTTAATGAAAATAAAATTTTTCCAAGCTGACCTGGCAGCTTAACCCCAGCCAGGGGCTCTGCCCCTTGGACCCCGCTAGGGGCTGCCGCCCCTAGAACCCCGCTGCCAGGGGCGCTGCCCCCGGACCCCCGTTCGTTGAGGGTAATAATTAAACTAGAAAGACGATATGTGAGTGATAATTATTGATACGTATAATTATTATACAGTTAGTCGCGCACAGCTAAAGAAGGGGATAACCGTAAACGGTGAACGCAACCGCCTTGAGGTGAGTTTCTAGCCCCACTTCCTTGTTATGTTTTCGGGGCTGTGTACATACTCGATGTGATAGTGAATACACTTATCTTAAGTGATAAGTGTATGTCTTGTATGATTTATGTATGATGATTGCTTGACGGTGCGTGAACGATCTTCGGATATCGCATGAACCGTCAGGTGGTAGTTAAGACATGATTGATAAGTATGATGAGAGATATGATGTATGTATGAATATATGATGTATGCATAATGTATGTATGTTATGATGATGGTACGTGAACGCTCTTCGGAGATTACACGTATTGTCAAGGAAAGCATGTATGAACAGGTATGGTGCAGTTACACGAAACAAAAGGGACCAGACCCTTATAATATCTGTGATGTTAGGGACCAGACCCTTATAATATCTGTGATGTTAGGGACCAGACCCCTATAATATATGTGATGTTAGGGACCAGACCCTTATAATATCTGTGATGTTAGGGACCAGACCCCTATAATATCTGTGATGTTAGGGACCAGACCCTTATAATATATGTGATGTTAAGGACCAGACCCTTATAATATCTGTGATGTTAGGGACCAGACCCTTATAATATCTGTGAGGTTATAGGGCGAAAGGCTCTTTAAAACGTATGATTATGTATGTATAGAAAGTATGAAAGTATATGCACTTATGCGTGTATGAAAGAAAGTTAAGAGGTTAAGTATGAAATGTAAGAATGTATTGTATGATTATATGATTAACTAGAACTCACTCAGCGTAGCTGACTTTTAGTATGCACGCAGGTGAGTAGAATGAGGCAGGTAGCTTGAGGAGGACACATGGCAGAGTTGGACGAAGCTGGCATCTGAAGATTTTGCTATGATGTTTTATTTTAAAAGACTATGTTTTGTTTTTAACTATGAATGCTCGATAAGACCAGAATTATGGTTATGGAATGTAATGGTTTGAATGTTTTTAATGTTCCGCGAATGTTTTAATTAACTCTGATATTTAGAACTGCGTTTATGAGTAAATCCAACACGAAAGTAGGGCTACCGGTAACGGGGCCTTACATGTACGTACACCCCATGGCCTAACAACTCATTTACAAAACATAATATATGCGTGATACGTCCAATAACATGATATCTGAGTATGCAACTTGTATTCATTTTCTGAAACGTAAGGATTTTGAAAACCCAAAGTTGATATTCTTTGAAAAACAAAATATTGGGATAAGGAGCCAAGTCAACCAACAAGTCAATTGAAATTTTTGATAAATTCTCAACAGGCTAAGAAATTCAAAGTACTATTGGTTCTCAATTTGGGACATCAATGGAACTCCTTTAAATTTCAAGAGAGCATATATGGTATTGGGGACCATCTCATAAAAAACACAAACTTGCATATGTGAACCAAAAGCTCAAAGGCATCATACCTAGAATAAACCAACTTATTTCAAAAGAATATTTACAAAATAAACTAGAATGCTCTTTATAAAAGAAGCTAGAAACTACCTGGACACAAGCAAGGGGAAAATAGTGAGCATACGGTAGAGAAGAATAACAGTGTAATTCTCCTTTGACAGAAGATAATCTGAGCAATTCCATAATTTTGGAGCACGTTAGTTCCGCCAAAGGAGAATTGCCCTGTCATTCTAAATCTCTCCAATTTACGAGGAAATCGACAATGGGTTAGTCAGAAATATTCATTTTCGATCCCAAATTTTGCATGTTCTTTTAACATGAATTCATGTCAGGATACTCATGATACACAGAAATTGGGCTGGAAATACACATGCATACAATGAAAATCAGATTATTTTGCATCATGTGTAAGAGGTAACTCAATGCTATTATGAGTCATAATTAAAGCACGTTGCTAAAAAAAGGACAAAGATATTATATTTTTCATACCACTTCTATTTTAAATACGCTCTTTTTAAGGTTCATGTTGGTTTCTTTTCTCTTGCTTTCCATCTTGTTCAATTGTTGTCCTTCCAATGATTTTGGACTCTTCTTCTCTACAAAAACACTTACAAGAATGTGGTGGCTGGGGCTATATTAATTAGTTTCATGGAGAGATTATATATACAAGTATGCGGTGGCGAACACAAGAAAATTTTTTATTAGTGTCAAATATTTTTGGTGTTGAGATGTCTATGAAGAAGTATTTGCTCTCGGGTCAGGTCTAGTCATTGATCAAAATACTTTTACGGGTTTGATTCGTGTCATCAAACTTTTATTTTACTGGATTTAAATTGGGTAACCGAATTTTGGGGTTTTCGTAAGTTATAGTACTGTAGTTCCAAGGTTTTTGTTACAGTCGATAACAGTTCATAAATTGATTAAAGTCATTTTTTGGTTCACACCTTTTTGTTAAGTTATTTCGTGTAGTCACAAAATGATAACTAACAAGTTAACACTTAACAAGGAACAACTAAGTAATAAGCTATCGACGTAAGTACGTAACATTTAAAATTACGGATTTAACATACTATTCCACTACAAACTCAACCTGCCTAAGAAGTAATTCAATAAGCAAATCAATTATAAGAGTTCTAGTGTAAAAGACAAAGTTAAGTGATGTTTGGCAGAACCAAAGAATTCATATTACGCGATTGTCGAACTGTTTAAGTGATGTTTGACAAAGTTATTAGTCACTATACACATCTAAATCGTTCATTTTATTTTTGTAATAGGCTGCTTGCAACTTTATAATTAACAAATATATGTTCTCCTAACTTATAACCTTGCATATTACCATGGTGTTGAATATTCGGTTTTAAATCTCTTAAACAAAAAATCGAGCCAAACCAAAATCGTGAAACAAACTGAGTTATACATTTGGTTTTTCATTTGGTATGTAACAAAAGCGGAACTGGGTTTTCGGTTCCAAGATTCTCATTTCGGTTCAAAGTAAAATAAACAGAACTTGTATGATTTCGCTTTGGTTTTATTTTATTCATATTGGAACCTATAGTATTAGGGTTTAGTACCGAGCCCACGGGCCAGATTATCTCTATATAATGTAACCTTATATTAAATGGAAATCAATAAAAAGTCTTGACCACTATCTTACATGGTATCCGAGCCATAAGGTTCTGACCTTTCTTCTTCCTCACAAATACAAACCCTAGCCATCGCCACTTGATACAACCACTAGACGGGGCGGTGTGCCGTCGCTGCCGCCGCTCTTTTGTAGCGTGCCGACCGCTTCCGCTGCCGCCCTGTCCCATCTCCGTTTTGGTTTCGTTTATATTTTTATTTTTTAAGTTAATTTATGTCAAATAAAGCTTCGTTATCATCGGCTGCCTTCCAATCCATATTGATTTCACTGTAACTTTTTGATGCAATTATTTTCGGTTGATGACATCATTGTTTGACTTTCATCACAAAAGTATACAATGATTTGAGTTTATGCTAATTTTCTCGAACAAGATATATAAGCACTTTTGTGGTACCTTTGTGTTTTATCTCTTGCAGATTTGGTTTTTACTTCATCTTGGTTGGGTTATTTTCTTTTACTAGTTCTCTTTATTTCTAAACAGTTGCGGTTGCTTCTTTTTCCTGTTTTTCTATAATTATTTTACCGGTGTTTTAGCCACGATAAGGACCACGTTCCACGGCCACCGAGTTCAAACTACGGTTTGATTAGATTAGTTTTTTAATCTCTTTTTAAGATCTACGGATCTCATATCTTGATCTACGGATCCAAGAGACCGCCGTTGATCACGGTCACTGGCATTTCTTTCTTATTGTTCTTTCTTTTTCATTCTATTTAAGATCTTCGGATCTAAAAGCACGCCGCATGCTAAGCCTCAATAGACTGACACATGACTACGGTCATTGGTTGTGAACTTACCGCTAGCCGGTTATCATTCCGGGAACCAAGAACCAATGAACTACAATCGTGTAATCCCAACAAGCACAATCATGCAAACTATGGATGGCACAATCAACCGATAAATGGATGGAGATATCAACACTATATGGACTTGATGGCAAAAGTTTTGATTTTTGAGTCGATTGAAGCACATTTATTGTATTATTATTGTTATGTTTTTTATATGTATTGTTTTCCAGTCTAAGCATCCGATTCTCTACCGCTATGACTGCGGGGGAGTATTGGAACCTATAGTATTAGGGTTTAGTACCGAGCCCACGGGCCAGATTATCTCTATATAATGTAACCCTATATTAAATGGAAATCAATAAAAAGTCTTGACCACTATCTTACAATTCATTATTCTTTTCCTTGAAAATATTGGATATTGCAAGCCTTTACATCATAATTCAGACTCAAACTGACAAAAAATAAAAAGCATGAACTTAAACAAGTTAAATGGTAGAACGTGAAATAGCAACAAACCGGTACATACGTAAATATGTTTGTTTATGGACCAAACTTTTGACTCACAAGTTTCTTCCAAAGAGTGTAATATGAGTGCCAAACTAGTAGTAGAACTGCGATGATGGATACGATTGCCATAGTGGTAGCCGCGGATAAGTGGTGACAGTAGGATCCAAATGCATTGCAGATCTCATTCCAGAACGAATATTTATTCCCTCTGAGGCCAATCCATGATACCGCTAGTTCAGTTCCTACCGCTGAGGATAGAATAGCTAACAATAGCTGCATACACCAAACATGTATTAATTAGTTCATACCTTATTGTTGTTATTATTATTATACTAGGATATTGGCCCATGTTACACACGGGTGGAAAATACTTCAAACGTCATATATATGTAGATATCATAAGAATTATTTACCGTATTCTCTACAAAACCACAAGATGTAGGAAACATATGTATAAATATACAAATTATTGAATTGCTAAATAATAGCCGTACTAAAAAAGGGAACACAATCAGTTATAAATAATTAACTGTGGTAAAAATTGGTTTTTAAAACATTTGAAAAGAAATAGTTGGTTATGATTATAGAAAACATTAATTAGTGAGGTTATGATTCTAGAAAACATTAATTCGTGAATTATGTGCCAATTCTATAAATGGAAACCGGATGACTTGGAAGCCTACGTGAATATGCTACTGAAGGTCATGTGGATATCTTGTATTGCTTTAATAATATAATAAGATTGAATCATGGCTAGTCCCTCAGTAATATTTGTTAGCCGAGTTTATTATCTATTATAGTTATCATACTAAATGCTTTTAGATCATGGTTTGTTTGTTTATTAGTTATAATCATACGTCCGGTTTGAATATTAAGAACCTTATGAACATTTTATCGTTATCAACTTATCATTAATTAATTTTTTAGCTTTATCATGATCTCTTTTCATAGAAATCTATATTTAATACTCTATAATTAATCTATTTGTAAGAGACTAGCAGCACTTACAGAATCTAGTATCGCGAAACAAAACTGCAGCTTTATCGAGCTTCTTCCTGTCTTCTTCAGATGTAAAACTGATGCAACACCAGTGATGATGCTATACAAGCCAGCCGTAGAGAACGCTGCTACAAAGTATCTGCATCATAATTCATAAGTTAAGTTATATACTTACATGTAACATGTTAGCCGAGTTTATTATCTATAGTTCACAATGCATGTCAGTTGAAACTAGTGTTATGTTACTTACATATAAGCTGGAGACTGATTCCAATTTGCATCCAATGGTACTACAGTGGTTGGCGATAAGGGTAATGGCACCAGCTTGCTTTGTTTAGATGTGACCATAATAATGACGGCAGCCACGCCCGCTACAAGCACCACCACCCTCAAGACTGCATCAATTACCACCTCATTGTTCTTGACACCATCTGCACTACTAGCCTTTTGCTCTAGTGCTTGTCCTGAGAACTTTATTGGTATCACCGTCTCAACGGCATCATGTAGAGGAGCGGTACTGCCATTAATTCGAGCCATTGTCACTAGAAGATTGACAGCACCAAAGAGAAGCTTGTGTAGTTGTGTTTATGTTGTCATGTATCTGTTATATTTATACAAGAAAAAAAGCGTCTCCTATTTGGCAGGATACATAATTATGATAATGCATGTGGATAATTAAATACATATGGTACAAGTTTAAAATGCGTATTATATTACACATAAATTAATTTGCTTTTGTATTGATTTAATGCCTCTTCATCTTTTTCTCAAAGCAAAGGGAACTAGTTAACTACCACTTATTTAACTTTTATGCCATGATATTGATTGCTGGATATATGTACCTGCTCCCTAACTTAACCATCCTCTTGAATTTTCGTTTTGTAGCACTTGAGTGACATATGTGGATATATATTACTATATATAGTAAAAGATAATAAATTTAAATCGTTTATTTTATTTTATTTAACACGTTATACATGACTAGCATGACATAAACTAATCGTATAAACGATGTTAGTGGAGCTCGAGCTTGTCTAAGCTCAAGTTTAGTAGTCTAGGGGTCAGCATAACTTAATCGTTAATCGAGATTAACCGAATGAACCAAATCCTTGGTAAATAAATTTTCAAAATGTGTATTATTGATTAAATACTTGTGTGTATTATTTAAATTCTATTATATATATAATTAAAATTTTTATATATTAGAAATATATGTTAGTAATTATTTTTTTTAATTATTTTATTATGTATAATACTTATATACCATGTAGTAATATACTTGTTAGATAAAATAAAACTGATTACATTTTTATATAATAGACTTGTTTAGGCTCACGAGCCTAGTCAAGCTCATAATGTAAAACCGAGCTCCGATTAGGTCATTAAATGAACTCTAATTTATCCTCAATCTCAAGCTTAGCACATTTAAACCCAACTTGATTTAAGCTTTTACTCAGCCAATCTTAAGTAGTTAATGAACTAGCCCGTCTCAATTTAAAATTTTATTGATCCAGTTTTAAATGGCTTGTCAGGAAATGATTTAAATCCATCGGAAACAAATTAGAAACATTTAGTAATTAGTAAAATAGAAAAACAAGGCAAAAATATGTTATTAATAATACGATTGCGTATTTATATTTTTCTTAAATTAGGCTCAAAACTCGTTTAACCTATTATTTATAAAAATTATCTTAATTATTATGTATTAACAAAAAAATAAAGGGCGAAAATCATGCCGACTCCCCACATCACATGAATTGGATTGGTGATGCGGCCAACGTCCATGAAGCAATTCACTAGGAGATGCTTTAGCCTTTTTAAGGTGTTTCTTTTTTTCCTTGAAAAGCGTCTAGCGCTGTGACATGAGTGACTCTCTTGAAGGGCCATAACACTTGTCTTACCGCATTATCAAAGTTGTTGGTCATACTTCAAAGCACGCACGTGAGTCAGGATCAAATATGAGACTCCTCAAAAGAAAGCCCTAGAGGAAATCCTCTTATCACTTCATCAAAATGGTGATGGCTAGAGATGCTTTAAGTGAACGTAACTCTATTTGGTCTTTAAACGTGTGCTAAGGAAAAAGAAAATTAGGTGATTCTTAACAACAAAAGTGCTTTGTTTTCTTGAACTGCTAAGCATCAATTATTGTTGACTATTTTTTTTTACATTCTTTTGTTTTTTCTAAGTAGTCGAGCACGATGTTTTGTATATATTAAAGAAAAGCGACCACTTTATAGTACTATAAACAAATTTCTTTTTTCAAAAACATGAATACAATATATAGAGAATTATATAATATTAAAATTAGTGATCGAAACACATGCTAGAGCATTAACAACGTCATACACCTATAAACTATCATATCAAATTCCAAACTTTTCTCTTTACAATAAAATATTTACAAACCTCACTAAAAATTTGTTAAAATTGGATCTATCCATTTATCTAAATGTCTACCAAAAAATTTTATTTGTCACTCTCTGGTTGCTCCCCACGCCTCTCAAGCCACCAGATTGCTTGACTTGTGATTTGAGGTTTCTCATGCGTTTGACATGAATTCGCGGTTATGGGTCCCACCAAACCCATATAGTCCTTAAATTGTTATAATATCTCATTTATTTGTGAAGCCTTTCATAATCAAACAATAATTATCGCAGGTCATAAGTTTCACATAACCCAGATATTCCTTAAATGAATTATAACATCTCATTTATTTGTAACATAACCCCTTTAATTATCAAATAATAATTTACGCGGGTCATAGGTCTCACGAAACCCATATAGCCTTTACGGGTTATAACATCTCAATTATTTGTGAAGCTCTTTTATCATCAAACCCTAATTTAAGTTTTCTCCTCTCATATTCTTTGTCGTCAGTTTTCCTCTCCTTCGTTGGTTAACTTCCAATTACCACCCACTATTGTCAACATCCTCTCTCATGCATCAACCACATTCGTCACCTACATCAATAGCCCTTTTTTCATAAGACAACTATTTGTGTTCATGTTTGTTTGTTTAAAAAAATCAACATGTTCGTGTACGTTTGTGTTCATTCGTTAAAAAACTAAAAAGCCCTACACATCTCAATTGAAAGAGCTCAAACGTTAAAAAGTAGTAATTATAAACGTAAACAAAAATACGTTAAATAAAAATAATATATATTGTCAACAACATGTGCTGAGCGAGTAACCACGATTTGATATTATATAATAAATAAAGATAACCAGTTCTATTTACGACTGTGAATTACAACAATTAATGTAAACAATTAATGTCTTTTCCTGACACTAGGCCAACTACTCGAACGTCGTATGATCATACTATGAGGATGATGATGAGATACCAAGCAGACAAAAACAATAAACACATAGTCATATAACAATTAGCAATCAAACAACACACAACTTTTAGAATGGCAATTGAGATATTTAGGTATAATAAACATGTGATTTTGTACGCATAGAGCCCCAAAAACAAAAGTATGAAAAGGGGGTGTGATTACTCATCTTTTTATATTAGACGAGTTAAAGAAGGAGATGAACGAGAATTAAGCTAGCCGAACAAATTAAATGAATATGACGAGTATAAACAGTACCCGTACTATCAGATCTGACCCAGATTTGACAGCTTAGGCTTTTAATTTTTCCATTTTCTTTTTATATTAATATGTTTTTATTTTATTTATTAATCTTTTTATATTAAAAATTTTGATTAGTATTATTAATATTAAGTGTTTAATTTCTTATATTAATTTTATTATAAATGTAATATTATAAAGTTCTGCCATATTTTTTACAAGATATTTTTTTGATAAAATTAAGTTTTACCATTTGAAATGATGGATGTTTAGAGAACACTTGTCATTTCAAATGACATGACTTAATATTTAAGAAAAAAACCTACCCAAAAAAGTATGATTGAACTCAACTTATATTATATTTATTAATTAAAAGTAATATTAATATATTAATTAAAAATACTAATTATTTGTCTTTTTAATCATACTACTTAATTATTAATAATTAAAAAATAAAAGTAAAAACATATTAGTCTTTTTAATAATACAAATTATTTTTTAATAATTAATTATAAATTATATTATTTTATAAACAATGTATTTTAAAGAATAAAGTAAAAGTAAAACGTATCTATACTATATAATAAACAAAACTTTCTTATTCATATGTCATCACTATATTAATTCTTACAAAATTTTCCTTCCTCTCTTTCATATTAAATACATTTATCTTTATTATTAATAATTTTGTATTTTAAATTTCTTTCCTCTCTCTCATATTAAATACATTTTTTTTCTTTTTAATCATTCAAACTTTTAGAAGACAAATTAACTATTGAAGTATTCTTAGTGTTTATGTTAATTCAAACGACTGGTTTTTTAACCGGTTAAAGTATCAAACATGGTTCAACTCAAAACAATTTATTATTAGAATGAGTTTCGATCTACGAGTTGGTTTAAAAAAGTAGTCATTTACAACATTTTTTTAATTTGCTATTTAATCAACCCATCATTTATGTTAAGTTTATCATCTTAAAAATCCACAAAAATATTAACACTATACTACATGTTTTGGTTTTTCATGCGGTAAAGACAACTTCTTACCTTTGGAATACAAATGTTAAACGTTAGCACATTGTTAATCAGACGATGAATTGACTTTGTATATCCTTATATTCTTCATATGGTATCTATCAAACATAAAATGATACATTACAAGAAAGTATTAGTTTCTTCACTTTTTAAATGATCTCAAAATATAAGGTTGTTAAGTCATAGGTTAATTCTAAAAGCTGATGATGTTGATTAAAATATTAACTAGAAAATTGTTCTATGCAATGAAATTAAGCTACATGTGAAATTACAATATGATAACCGTGCTATAGAAGCCGAAATAATATTGGAACTCACAATTTTATTGATTTATTTTTTAAATCCTACACCTTTAGATAAAAGTACTAATTTCAAAGAATGAAAATTTCACTTAATTTTTGTTTGGAATGAAGATTAACAAAAACGAGGGTCAATCATTGTAGATTGTTGGTTTGTTTTTTAGAAAATTTGTTTTAACTCATGACCAGTTATTTGTTGCATTATCTAGAGTTAAAATCAGAAACAATGTGAAACTACTAAGTTTTGAAAAAACAAGTAAATTTACAAATAAAACTATACATATTGTGTATCAAGAAATATTTAGAGATTTATAAATTTTCTATTTCCATATTGTATAGTGTATAATTTATTATACCATATAATATATCTTTATATCTGTTAAACATATTTTTTTTGTATGTCACATTATATTATTGTTTAAATAAATTTATTTATTCTAAACCGTGTGCTACACGGGTAACTAACCTAGTTAATACAATAAATATAAAACAAAAAATGAGACTTTGGAGTTGTCAATCAAATGTTAAATATGGCAGATGTTGTTCATTGTCATTTGATGACGGATGTCCAGACGACAATTGCCATTTCTAATGACAGATGTCTCTCAAAAGGCATTTTGACATATAGGGCAAATTACTGTGGGTATCGTGAACTGCCAGTTAAAGCGGAGGATTAGAGAAAGTGACATCCGCCTATTGAAATAACGGAACACACAAAAATTGTACAATGTCCGTCATTTCAAATGACAGAACACCACCTAATTGTCCACCTCACCCAACAGAAACTGACAGGACCTTTATATAATATGAGATTCGTCATTTCAAATGATAGATCTCTTAGAAACCACTACCACTATTTCTCTCTTCTAAAAACCATTTCATCCTTTTAAAATTTCCTATTTTTAAAAAGAATTCTATCATTTGTAAGACTTAACGTGATGAAAACAATACCAAACATCTTAGTTTAATGAATATTAATAACTAATAATTCTGACTGCCATGTATCATAAGTAAATCAACCATGATGAAAGATACTTAGCTTTCATAAACATTTAATACTTTTTTTAATTACACATGTATCATTATAAATTTATAATGAGTTTTGCTACATCCAAGCAAATTAAGTAGTGATGGTTAGGTCACTTATATATTTACGCTTCTTAACTCTATATGTAGGCACATATGGTTAGGTCACGTTGTATACATTCATGCTTCTTAACTTCATATATAGGCACCACATTGCCTGTTTAACCTCATTTCACTTCACCTTACCCTAAAGAAATTGTTTAACCCCCTTCACATCTCTTTATTTAATGAAAAGAGTAAACTGTGGTTTTCGTCCATGTGGTTTGTTCAAATTAGCGATTCTAGTCTAATAGTTTCAAATTTGTGATTTACGTCCATGTGGTTTCATTTCACTTGCAATTAAACCCGACCCACTAATCCTGATAAGTTTGGTTGTTAAACTCATCAGCGTGCCCCTCACGTGAGGACAGTTTTGTCCTTTTTTTACCCAAATAAACCCCAACCTAATCCCCAAGCCCCCACACGTGAGGGGCTGAGGTATATTTGGGAAATAAAAGATAAAATTGCCCCTTACGTGAGTGGTACGATGATGGGTTTAACGAGGCTAGTGGGGTCGGGTTTAGTTGCAAGCAAAATGAAACCACAAGGGAAACAATCGCATATTTGAAATTATTGGACTAAAAGCGCAGATTTGACAAACCACATAAACAAAAACCGCAATTCACTCTAATGAAATTTTGATTTATTAAATTATTGTGTGTGAAGAAAATTTTAAAACCTATTAACATTTTAACTCATCTTGTACGCCTCTTAACTTATGAAGGGGTCATTAACATGCCACTTGTTTATTCTTGACAAGTTCTGTACGTTTAGGTATACTCCTAGATTTTATTGTCGTTCTAACTTTTATTGAGTTTTTTCATTATAATATTCAACGGTCGTTTACACCAAGGTTAAACCCTTATTCAAAGGTTTTTTTTTCTTTCCACAAAATACTGAACTTCTATTAGAGCGTCCGGAAGCACAATAATTCTTTCTTATTGATACAATTTTTTGAATGTTTGGTGCCTCCATTTTTATTATTCTTTTTTCATCATTTATCAAGTTTTTGTTTATCTATCCATTTTACGATTTATTTTCTAAAATATTCTTTCTTTGACTTTTTTTTTGTCAATCTTGTTATGTTTGATCCACCCCTCCTGAACTGGGCTATGGAAGGAAATCATATTAAATGATCATGCATTGATGTGGGAAGAATGTGTTTATAATCTACCAATGAGTAATGATTAAGGTTAATTAGATGGAGATTGGATAATAGTATGGTTACATGAAAATCGAATCAGAACTTCAATAAATCAAGAGAGAATCTATATAATGGGAGCATCTGGTCACAACTATACATTAGACCTGAAACAAAATCTAAAAGGCAATGGCATGATGCCTAGAATAAACCAACTTTTTTCCGCGGAATGTTCTTGAGATATACTATTATGTGCATGATAAAAAGCATACCCCAGACACCAACACAACATATGCAAGGAAACTAGAGGAAGCAGCAAGCGTAAGGCGAGAAGAATAACAGCGCAGTTCTCCTTCGGCAGAAAACGAGTGCATTCACTAAAGTGAATTAGCTAGAGCACATTCTGCCAAAGGAGAATTGCCCTGCAATTCTGCAACTCTCCAATTCAAATGTGTGTACATATTTTTCACTTTCTACTGGCTTGTAGCATAGTCTATGGTATCTACTAAGTTATATGATTAGTGTATAATTTTGTAGATCGTTTCATATATTTTCAGCATTAATTATTAATCGGGCATCTGAATATCTGTTTGGAACCTCCAAGTTACTATCACGCTTAATCATTGATCTCAATGTAGATCAATGTTGTAGTCAAGTTTTTCATTTTGTATACACTTAGCAAATATTTATCCATTGATTATTTAATTACAAGATTTTTCTTTTGAGTAAATGATAATATCATGTGGATCGAACTTCCTTGTGATTTGTGACTAGCATGATAAATCTAGCAGATATGTCAAGTAAAGATCCGCGAACTTACTACTTCCTCGACTTTGGTGGTCTTACATCATAAGTTGACCTAAGAATGTAAGCACAGTTTCTCCCAAGAAGGAGATTTCCGGACCAAGGATTTACAATTCTTGAAGATTGGGTGTAGAATAACGTGGACAAAAAATAGCAGATAAATACCAAAACACTCGAGAAAATAGTAAGTTTGTCATGTTTAACAATAATCCTTATGTGTGAATATTTAAAAGTCATAACTAATTTGTGGTATTTGTGTCCATGGTGGTTTTTCTTGCTTGGTTCTAACTACCGATCTTTTTAAATGTTTTATAAACAGGATAGGGTAGCTAGCATATTTAAAAATAGAATCATAATCTCATTACAAGTACTACATAAACGAAGTTCCACTACTGTTTTTCGGTTCAACAAGTTAGGCACCATATGTCATATTTAATAAACTAATCTGCTGCTCCCTAGTTTCTTCATTACTATACGGTAACTTGAATACCGCTCATTAACTTAGGCACCAAATAGCATATTGTTGGCTTTTGGATCATGTGTATGCCACTTGTTGGTTGTTGGATCGTTTTAATTACGATATCCGGAGAAGGTACGTTTATAGGAAGACGAAGCTAGAGAATGTGTTACTTGGGAAAGTAGATTATCACAATATGAGAAATCAGATATTACTGGCTGGTGATCTAATTTACGTGATTTGGAAGATGTAACTCATTCTCAACTACTTCATAACTTAACCACTTGCTAAAATTCAGGAACTTTCACAATAGCTCAATGAACGGGGTCAAGCTTTCTCCTGGTTTGGGACCGATTCGGGTTTATATTCCACGCTAGCTTATTGATAAATTAATTTTAGGGACAATGTGAAAACGATATAAAGGTTAGAACAGGACCATGATTTTAAGGGCCTGAATAAAATGATAAGTGTATATCATTGTGGTATCGCTAACGAGCTAGGGTTACAATAAGCTAGCATGATTAATTTGGGAATTGGGATACGTAGTCGATCTTTTCATTTTGAATACACAATTTCTTTCGTTTTAATGCATACTAGGATAGAGGCCGTGCGATACATGGGTGGTTAGCGATATAAATTGATAAACAATTTTGCTAGTAATAATTATTAGTGAATTAACAATATATCATTTATAAGTTAAGAAGTCCAATTATTAAACAACAAAAAAAAGTTAAATTTAATGATTCATAAGATATAAATAATGATAAACAAAATTTTACAATTCAAAAATCTATAAAAACATTTTTTAATACAACATTGGGTATATTGACTTAAATGTTTTTGCTAGTAATAATTATTACTGAATTAACAATATATCATTTATAAGTTAAGAAGTCCAACACAATTACCACAATTAAGTGGAGTTGATAAGCACTTTAGTTTGAATCATGATGCCAATCTTCTTAGGTTCGAGACTTGTACCACACAATAACTTATTTTTCTAAATTTTACAAAACTTTACTACCATATGAAGATGGAAACTGGGTCATTTTTCTAGCATGAAAACCGGGTCATGGATTATAACGTAACTAAGCGGGTCAGTGTCCCATATTGTGTTCAGAAGAAGAGATAAAATAGGAAATTGTTCGCATGACATTTGCGTGACATCTTATGTGGATGCCCTAAAATGATATCATGTGGAAAAATCATCTTGGTATACTTAGAAGTTATATTAGATTGCTTTTAAGTAGACAAAGATGTTAATGGCAATATTTTCCATTCAATAATATTATTCCTATTCATGCCTTTTTTAGGAAAAAAAAAATGTCAACGCCAACAAGATGCTAATGCATCCCTTGATATCATGATGGAGGTCAATGAAATTGGATATACCTCTATATAAGTAGCATATCCATTCCATATGATTCCTTGCCCTCTAAATTAAAGTAATTTTTTGTTATGTCGATTTTCTTTCTTTCGATTTTACTATGATGGCATATTTACTTGTATGCTTTCCTTGAAAGATTATACTTTCTATGATATGCACACTCTCTCATTTATTCCGATTCCAAGTTTTGGAATAACAAAATAAGTTAAGTGATAAGGGATCGATTATCCATGAAATGCTTATAAATCTTTTGGTTGTCTCTAAAATGATAACCAGTCTTACCACACAAAAGTTTAATTTACATCACATAAGAATTCAGTAAAAAATTTAACCAATTAGATCAAGTGATAATTGTTGGAAACTGAAATCCTTAATGCACCTTGTAACCCCAGCCACACATGCCAACTATATTGTCCATTTTGGTTACGAGGAAATCGAAATCCTAAGGCAGAGAGTAAGGGGGTGAACGGGGGCGCGGCCACCTACGTGGCTCGCGAATACCTCTACACCCCTCAGGTGAGCCGGGACGCGGTTGGCCCCGGTGGCTAGGACCGCGGGGCTAATCTAGCCGTTGGAGGTTTCGTTTTAAAATAAATAGCCGTTGGCTATTTTAATGTTTTTTTTTAACCTATTATAAATAACTACCCAATTTTATAACAATAACATACCATTCTCACTACATTTCTCTCTAATAATTTAAAAACATCTCTAAGTTTCTCAAATTTAAAACCATGTCGGGCTCGGGTTACGGTAATATCAACACACAACCGGAGCCGGCTAAACCCGCAGAACAATCCCAAAAAGGTAAGGAGAAGAAAACGGAGAAGCGGGATTGGTGAAGCTCGAGATAAAATTTAATGAATTGTCAAATACCCTCCTCTCGATTAGTGAAGCTCGACATACAAAAAATCGGTTAAAGAGTTTGGCATTTCTAGCTAAAGACTTTAGCCACCTACCGCTATCCGACCAAGCGATAATGGAGGAAGAAAAGGATCTTATTCGGAAGAAATTGACGGAAAAAAAAATAAAAACACTATTTTTATGTATTTTAAATTTATGTTTTTATTTTCCTATTTATTTATGTATTAATGAAGTATTTTAATTTATTACTAGGAGAGTGCCCGTGCGATGCAGCGGGAAAGTGGAAACGCATACTTTGATATTCATTTAACAAATTTTTGGGTGTATTATTTTGTTTGAAACTATGAGACCTTTCACCAGTTCGGTTTCACAGTTGAAACCGAAGCTGGCCGTACATATTGAAATGCTAATTATTTACTTATTTAGTATGAGATATAATATATATTAGACATAGTTAAAATATAGTTAACCAAAGTTTTATTTAATACGAGCAAACTCGTCTATTACAACTTTAATTTAACCAAATTTCCAGTATGGTTTTTTATAATCTGTGTTCTTGTTATGATTTCGCATCCTATTTATTCTAATAAGGTTTATTATTTATGTGACCAAAGTTATCTTTGTTCACAGTATGAAACTCTTGATAACATATTAGTTGATGTTTAGTTTGAAGTGAATGTATATGTAGATTAATAATTCTTATTTTAATTTTTTAACTCGGATTATTTTATCAAAGTACAAACTATATCGAAACCTAATCGTTGGTAATGGTTCAGTTTAGCTGGGTTTTAATTAGAAACAATTTACTTTCGGTTTTCGACGACAAAAAAAAAACCGTGTAACCGCAAACACTTTTGCATAATTTTTTTTACTTCGAAAACTTTAGCAATATGATACTCAAATTAAAGATAATAAAATGCTCGTTTTCATGATATCATTTATTTTAAAAAATATTAACGTACAAAAAAGTTATGACCGTTTAAAAATCGTGGGGGTAGTTGGGTTAAAAGTGAAAATAAAATAATATATAAGTAAAAACCAAGGACCAATGTTGTAATTTTAGAGGATGAAACTTGTAATTATTTTGAAAAATTGCAAATGCAGTGAGATTTAAGGTTATAACTACCTTATACATTACATGTTGTAAATTATTTAAAAAGAGTGTCTTAATTTGCTTATCAATGGTATATTATATATAGTATAGATTGTGAGCATAAATAAAAAATAAATAAAAAACTGGATCAAGCCCCGGATCACCTGGACCACTACACCGGCTTGGTTGAGGGGTTTGATCCAGTGCAATGTCATACCCTACGTGTCAGGTTTTGCTTGGATCATTTGGGGCTTAACCAAACCCCATTACCCTTAGCCTTAATGCATCATGTAACCTGGCTCTTACATATTTACCCATTTAATAATGATCCTGGCGTGCTCTACAATTCATATTCAAAATACCCATGTTGACCAAACAAGTGAACAACTACCAAGCAAATTAAATATTCAAATTTTTTGATACTAAAATAAAAAAGCACCAAGTAAGCCCATGGGCTCTCTCCTAGTTTGCACCACAATTCGTTTGAAAACACCTTAAAACACCTACGACGACCAAAGAACCACCAAACAATTACAATAGCCGTAATTTTTAGTTTGATAGTAGAAAAAAAAAGCATCAAATAAGCCCATATATGGGCCCTCTACACAACTCAAGAATCCCCAACGGCCCCACTCATGCAAAACTTACAAGGAATATGATACATTTTTTATATTAAAATTAATAAAAAAAAATAACAATACTTTCGTTATTAATATGAGAAAACAAGTAGACCAAATAAAAATACACAATAAAACAATATAACAAATATGTTAAATGATTCGGATGATAAAATCTTAAAGGTGTTATTCAGCAACTTCTTCTTAATCTCCTTAACAAGAAGTTAAAAAAATAAATTGTTCAACTTTTACCATAATGAGTAAAAAATCATTACACTTAATTAGAAATTTGATATTCTCGAAAAAAACTAATCAATTGGCATTAAAAAGCTCTACTCAAGAGTTTTATGTTTAATATTAATAATTTCAATTAAACTCCACTCAGCACATTCTAATTTTCCAATAATATTTATGTGATTCCAAAATGTTAATAAAGTAAAGAAACACATTTATTTTATCTAAACATGTAATTTAACTTCAACTTTTATCCGACACAAGTTTTGTTCAGACTAGACCAAAACCAAACTCTTGTTCAAATTTTAAATGAAGTATTGCATCATACTAGCTATATGTATATGCTATTGATCAAATTATATATACAACAATTATCAAACTTGGGTTGTGAGGGTAATTCACCTAATCACTAAATAATGAAAAGTTACCACTCATGTAAGCACTACGTTGTACACGCTTTAAAAGCAGTAAGATTTTTTTTTATTATAATAAAGCACTATAGTTTTTTTTAGGGAAAATTCCCAAAATAGGTATTTATGATTAGGTTTTTCAGGTTTTAGGTGTCATTTTCAACATATTCCTAAAATAGGTATTATAAACTAGTCGTGACGAATAGTTTATGATTATTCACAAGTAGTTTGTATAACTAATTAAAACTTGTCACGTGTCTATAAACTAACCAAAACGAGTTGTTTCACTAATAATCTACTCGTAAAGATTAAATAAGTTTAAACCCTCGTAATCAGCGCCACACGAGTAAATAAGATATTTTTTAGTCGCGACGAGCAGATTATAAAACCTTAAGAGTCGCGAGTGTTTTATCAAACTAACCACGACGATGAGTTTGATTACCAAATGCATCTAACTGGTTTGTTTTACAAAACACTAACCGGAATGGTTAGTTTGTTTCGTCAACTAGTCTTTACAAGTAGATACAGGTCAACGACTACTTTATATCCATTATACGAGTATTTTGTTGTTAACTAACTCGTCTCGATAAGTTTATCTGGTAAACATTACGCTTACGAGTAGCTCATTTGTAGTTAACTCGTCGTGACTAGTTTACCTTGTTTATATTCCCAATACGAGTATTTTATTGTTAATCAACTCGTTCTGATAAGTTACCAGATATACATTAACAATGCGAGTAATTTATTGGTAGTTAACTCGTCTTGTCTATATCTTGCTATAAACTAGTCGTGACTAGAGTTGCAAAAATTGGGTTTTTAAATACCCGGGTTTGGGTATGGAACCGGGTTCGGATATTGAGAAAACCATACTAACGAGTTTTTTCAGCTTTCGAATAGTATATACAAGTGCCATTCAAGGTCAGAGAAGAAAGAATCGACAAGTGCAATATCAACAATGGGGTTTGTTTGGGCTTTTAAGGTTAGTTATATAACGATTTAGTTAGTTACCAAATAAAATATACTTGTTATTAATAATTAATTAGGTGATACCCCTGGCGCGATGCGCCGGGCTGATTGATGTAATCTATAAAAAAGACAAATTGGTCAATGTCAAAATACTACAAATTAACATATTAAAAAAGCAAAAATCGTGTGTTGCGTTGGCGAACCGGCAATATTGTTCAGTCGGTCTAGGGATATGGCACCACCGAAACTAAAATAAAATAGGAATTCATTAACCAAACCCTTGCAGAACAAAAAAAACAAAACCCACGCGTTGCAGCCTCAAACCGATGCAAACTTGATCGGTATCATTAGTACCGAAACTAAATCGTAAACATAAATTAATAAGTAAAATTTAAAATATCCTGAACAGTTCCTGTAGGCTGAGCGCCTTTTTCAAGGAAATAGAGAAAAAACATATTAAAACTAAGCATTAAACAAATAACAAAAATATATTGATTGTTAGCTATTAAATTTTATTAAATTATAGCATTAGAAAAACTTGAAAGCGTAAAAAAATAAATAATGTCCGTCAACAATGCGAATAACAAAAAAAAATCTGCAGATAACAAAAATAAATGAATATGCAGCAAGTAGGATTTGAACCTAGGAAGCACCAGCACACACCCAACACATACAAGATACCCACTAGACCAACTCAACATATTGGTTATCCTCTCAAAACAAATAAGCTAAAGTTGGAAACAGTGATGTAACATCCCAATTTTTCGTTCGGATAATAATAATAATAAATATGATAGGATAAGTAGGCTTTTAGATGGACTTAATTATGGACCAAAAGGGAAAGATGGGCCTTAGGTCCATAGGCTTAAGGGAGTATAAATACCCCTTAAACCATAATCCTTTCCATTATTATCAATCTCTACACCATAGCCTACACCTTAGAAAACACACACAACACCGTCTTACAATTCGAACCAAGATCCAAAGGCGAGAACCCGAGCTTGTTGGTGCTAGATCGTCGTGACGAACCAAAGCAACATCAAAGACCAGCTCGTGTTCGTAGTTCGACTCGTTTACGGTACGTTTATATCGAGAACTTGTTCGTTTAGGTTTGGATTAGTCTAGAAATGATAGATCTGTGTTTGTATGGTAAAAACGAATCCAACAAAGCTAAACTTACTGAAAATGGTTAAGATTTGATGGGTTAATCGATTGATAAACGAACCCGTAACCCTTATGCCTAAATCTCACCCTTAAAACACGAAAGTTTGGCTGATTTGATGGTTAGGGTTTGTAGGCGCTGGTCAGACGATTCCATTGATACCAAAATCGTGAGATTTGGTTAAGAAACGAAGGTTTAATTGCAGATCTAAGATCTGTTGACTAGTCTGTGTTCTTGACGATTTTGACTTTGACCCTTGAGTCAAAGTCTGGATAAGAACTATTGGTGATTCGTTATGGGTGATTCTTTAGCTAGTTCGCTAAGGAAACTTTGAGAACTAGAGGGTGATTCTTTAGCTAGTTCGCTAAGGGAACTCAGAGAACTAGAGGGTGATTCTTTAGCTAGTTCGTTATGGGAGCTTAGCGAATCAAAGGGTGATTCGTTAGCTAGTTCGTTATGGGAGCTTAGCGAATCAGAGGGCGATTCGTTAGCTAGTTCGTTATGAGAGCTTAGCGAATCAGATGGCGATTCGTTAGCTAGTTCGTTATGGGAGCTTAGCGAATCAGAGGGTGATTCTTTACCCAATTCGTTAAGGGCAAAGTAACGAACTAGGAGTTTAATATAAAGACAGAATGGTCCCTGGACTTAGAAAGGAATTATATAATTACATATTAGCCCTTGGACTTTGATAAATTATGAAATATGCCTTTAAAAGGTTAACGAGTAACGATTAACTAACCGGTAATGATTCAATGAAGTAAAACCGGCTTAGACGCGTAAGACTGATTAAGTAGCAATGAGAGTGGCTAGAGTAGTATTTGATATTCAATTATTAAACAGTTAGACGCGCACAGCTCGAGAAGGAGTAACCGTTTACAGAAGAAGTAACTGAGATCAGGTGAGTTTCTAGCCCCATTTCCTTGTTATGTTTTCGGGGCTGTGTGTATACTCAATGTGATCAGTTAATACACTTATCCTAAGTGATAAGTGTATGCCCTATGTGATATATGTGTACGGTATGAATGATTGCTTGTCGGTACGTGAACGATCTTCGGATACTGCATGTACCGTTAGGTTATAAATAAAGATATGGATATTTTATGAAATGCAGGGATGATTACTTGTCGATACGTGAACGATCTTCGGATATTGCATGTATTGCCCAGGATAGCTATGATTGTCTCCTTATATGGATATTAAGTGATAACTTATATACAGAGTTCCCTATACGGATAATATACAGAGTGTTCCTTTAATGGAAAGCATAGTGTTCCTTTAATGGAAAGCCCCGTGTTCCTTTGATGGGAAGCATAGTGTTCCTTTAATGGAAAGCATAGTGTTCCTTTAATGGAAAGCCCCGTGTTCCTTTGATGGAAAGCATAGTATTCCTTTAATGGAAAGCATAGTGTTCCTTCTATGGAAGTATATAGGATGTTTCTTCTATGAAGAATATACATATAGAGTGTCCTTCTATGGAGAATATAAATAGTAGGGAAATAGTAATAGTTCTTTTAATAGATATTATGTGACGTCCCCTTATGGATAATTATACAAGGTTAAGATATGTATGTATGTAATATATGTGTATGTATTGTATGTCGCCTGATTAACTAGAACTCACTCAGCGTAGCTGACTTTTAGTATGCACGCAGGTGAATATGATTAAAGAGCTAGCATTAGGTTGGCACATGGTATGGATCGAACGGCTTGCATTTGAGGATGGAAGAAATGATGTTTTAATGTGATGATTTATGTTATGGTTTTAAAGAAAAGATTAAATGTTTTGTAATAAACAATTACATTTTTATATTTCGCGAAAGTTTTAATAAACTCTGATTTGTAGAACTGTGTTTATAAGTAAATCCGACGCTAAAGTAGGGCTACCGGTAACGGGGCCTTACAAGTGAGCAGCTTAAAAGGTTTGTGGCACCAAGCTTTGCTTTTTATCTATATATATAATTATTTAGTTAGGTAGTAAGTGTTACTTAGTTAATGTGGTTAGTAGGCTATAATATTTTGTTAGTTACTTTGACATGTATTTAAATTGTTTGATATTTGTAGATATGAATTTATGAGTGCCTACCCTATGTTAAATATATAACGTCACACTTCGAGTATGGTTTTCTCAATACCTGAATCCGGTTCCATACCCGAACCCGGGTATTTAAAAAACCCGATTTTTGCACTTCTAGTCAGGACTAGTTTATAGCAAGATATAGACAAGACGGGTTAACTACCAATAAATTACACGTATGGTTAATGTATATCTGGTAACTTATCAGAACGAGTTGATTAATAATAAAATACTCGTATTGGGAATATAAACAAGGTAAACTAGTTACGACGAGTTAACTACAAATGAGCTACTCGTAAGCGTAATGTTTACCAGATAAACTTATCGAGACGAGTTAGTTAACAACAAAATACTCGTATAATGGATATAAAGTAGTCGTTGACCTGTATCTACTCGTAAAGACTAGTTGACGAAACAAACTAACCATTCCGGTTAGTGTTTTGTAAAACAAACCAGTTAGATGCATTTGGTAATCAAACTCATCGTCGTGGTTAGTTTGATAAAATACTCGCGACTCTTAAGGTTTTATAATCTGCTCGTCGCGACTAAAGAATATCTTATTTACTCGTGTGGCGTTGATTACGAGGGTTTAAACTTATTTAATCTTTACAAGTAGATTATTAGTGAAACAAGTCGTTTTGGTTAGTTTATAGACACGTGGCAAGTTTTAATTGGTTATACAAACTACTCGTGAATAATTATAAACTATTCGTCACGACTAGTTTATAATACCTATTTTGAGAATATGTTGAAAATGACACCTAAAACCTGAAAAACCTAATCATAAATACCTATTTTAGGAATTTTCCCTTTTTTTTATTATAATAAAGCACTAAAGGCTTAAAGCCAACATGAATGAGAACTTTGGGCTGCCACAATGTATTTGGGCCAGTTGGAGCAAGCCACATGTTATAGCCGGTCGGCCGGGTTGGTTATTATACATGCTAAATATCATATCTTTTCGGTATGACTCTATGCTATGGGCGCAGTGGAGGGACCTTTTTGGGCGCCGAGAGCGCTGACCACCGCCGAGGGGCGCGGTGTGTATGGGGGGGGGGGGGTCCGGACGATGGGCGAGGTGGAAGTGGTGGTGGGGTCATGTGTTTGTTTCCCTCTCATATACACACATACATATATATGTGTATATATAACGGGGCACCCAAGGGGCTTTAAACCACAGCGAGACGTTATAAAGGGCTTCGATGCCCCCAGTGCTCACGTGGCGCTGATGTGGCACGGTGGAGGGGCTTCGATGACCCCCAGTGCTCACGTGACGCTGATGTGGCACGGTGGAGGGGCTTTGATGCCCCCAGTGCTCACGTGTCACGTGGCGCTGATGTGGCACGGTGGAGGGGCTTCGATGCCCCCCAGTGCTCACGTGGCGCTGATGTGGCACGGTGGAGGGGCTTCGATGCCCCCAGTGCTCACGTGGCGCTGATGTGGCATGGTGGAGGGACTTCGATGCCCCCATCATATAGAACAACCTAATGGTTATACTCTTTAACGATCATTTATTCACAATAAATAACCGAAGTATTAATGATCACTTGGATAAACCCCTAACTTCCTCAAAGGTTAGAGGTAACTGCTTTCAATATTCGTGAAAAATGTGACTTGTGCTGCTATCCTTGGTTCTAAGGTCATTTTATATTGCATTTAAACATTGCCACGATGGAAAAGGATTTTCCGAGCCTTCAGTTTCCTTTCCCGTTGCTTCTTAAGCAGAACCTAATAAGTTGATATGAATTGCATCATGTTTGGGATTTGGTAAGTTCTATACTTCTATGGAGTTTAGCTTGATGTACCTAAGATACATTTTTCACTAGATTCGGGTCCTAATTGCTTGCTTTATCAAATACATACAATCTCTAAAGGAATGTTGTCTTAGGTTTGGATCGGAGAAAGAAGATTATAAGTGTTAGAGAAGATAGTGATTTGGTTGATCTTAATGTTTTGATGAAGAATATGTCAATCTTGGATAATAGTGATTATCATTGTTGATTACACTATAAAACATTAACTTATAAGACAGACATATCCACCAACAAACGCCCAAAAAGCCTGGATCAACCTTATTCCAAAGATTATATATCTTCAAGACCGTATCTGGAAACTTATCATTGGGTGGTTGCCCCTTGATAATTCGCCCGTAATTAACAACGAACCATTTTGTTGGCAAATGTTCGCTAGTGAAAGTCTCACAAACATTTATTAAATATTTGCGGATTTTAATGTAGTTCATGCTAAATTTTTGTCACCAATGATAACTGGTTTTCTAGTAGTGACTTCTAACTTTACATAAAAGGTTGAGGTCGAGGTTAAAACTCTTCTCAACCTCAATATTTTTATGTAACATTAGAGATTCCCAGGGTTAAGTTAAATATAAGTGCATATAAATTAACGTGAAGAGCATCAAAAAGAACATGTTATACACATTCTATTCGTTGGTAGCACTTTGGGATTAACACAATTTTAAATATACAATGCATACACGCACTGGCTCATTAATTGCACAAGAGTATTAAAATTAATTTCTAATATCCAATAAATTTCAACATGTAATTTTATACGTATTTATTTGAACTACGAATATGACACTTGTTTTTAAAACCTGTAAATGTGTTGCCCATGGAAATGAAACACAACAGAGAAGTTTAATTAGTTTATTACAATTGAACACTACACCAAAAGTTCCGATCAAGAAATTCGTCGCCCAGTTCCTTTACTAGGAAATAATCCACATTTTAGAGATCCCAACAAATCATATCCGTTTGATTTGAATGCTACACAACAGGCATTTGATTTTTTTTGGCAACCGCGTTTTCATTTTCGTAAATTTTGATGACAAGTTAATCCAGGAGTTAACAAACTCTCATTTGGGCCATTTGAAAAATGAGAAACAAACAAAAATGACATAAACTTCAAACGGGCATAACTTGGGCTCATACTGGAAATTCTTGATGAGTCCGAGTTCCTTAATTTTAAGCTATGGTTTCTCAATATGATATTTGAAGTCTTTGTTTATCAGTTTCGGCCTATCCATACACGGTTCAATAACTTTGTTTTGGAAAATACATCATAACTTCCTCTTTAACCAAATCTAGCTCCGTTGTTCAAATACCATTCACTACTAAACCATTGATTTAGGAATTTTTTATTCTTTTTCACGAATATGTTTTATAAGTTTTTTTTTAAAACATCTAATGTGGCATACTTCATTTTTAAATGTTTTTTTTATATTAGTTAGTTCAACTAAAAAAAGATCCAACTACAATAGAAAGCCAGGTAAGCGGGCAACAAGTTGCGCCGCTGCCCCATTTTAAATGGCAACCCCATTCCTACTAAAAACAGTTTTCCAGGAAGGGTTCTAGGAATAGAAAATGGTTTGTTACTAATTTCCAGCAGGGGAGAAGGTGTCATAGAATCATTTATTGGTGATACCATTTGAAATTGATCTCTAACAACTCATAAGGAGACATTTGTGCTTGTAATTATCTTAATTAATAATCATCAAAAAGTCAATTATGGAGGTTAAGTAATGAGATTAAAATAAGGACCTAACTCAGATATTTTAAAGGGGTACAACAAATAACAAAAACTATTCTAAAATAGCCCTTAATTACTAATGTAGGACTCCAAACAATTTGAACTTTTTACGAGGTTATTCGAGTTAGAGTATAACATGAGTTTGAAAGACAAGTATAATGCGACGAGTTAAAGTGTACAAGTAATGTCCCATTTGAGTAATTTCATGTGGTCTAACTTAGAGGAGAGGCCTCTAATTGTGTCAGAAAACATGATATATATGTGGTCTAATTTCTCTTTCTTTTCGTTAACAGTCGCTTTATATATTGTTAACCATGCTCATCACCGGTCGCCTTTCTGATTTCAATATTTCATATATATTCTTGACGTATGCCATATCTCTTATTCAAACACAATTAAAAATGAACTGATCAAAGCTAGGATATAAACTATTGACCGGCCAGCACCGTGACGTTTATTTCACATATATAAAATGGTTAAGCCAACTCATATTACGGCACTAAGATGTCACGGTGTATAAAGATTGATATTATTTAATTAAGTTCCGATATACATTGATTTTTATATCAATATATACACATTCCGGTCAGGTGTGATTTTCACCTTTATGTATATATAGTTTCCTTTATATATATATATATATATATATATATATAGGATGAGTATCATTACAGAACTCATAAATTATTTAAGAACTTGACCCTTGAAAACAAACGTTTTTAATAAATTTTTTTGTATGTTAGTGTTATTTTAGTGTAGTTTTATCATTTTTTTTATATCTATATTTTCGATTACAATTTTGAAAATTAGTTTTTGTACATATCTATGTTTTTTTACACATATGTAAATTTGTTAGTATATAAATTTTACACATATGTAAACTTGTGATTAATATATGTACTAAAATTTTTTTATATAAAATATGATAAAACGACTCTTAAATAATGTTAATATATAAAAAATTTTAGAAAATGTTTGGTTGTAAAGAGTTCCAATAAGTTCTTAACTTTTTTAGAGTTCTTATATTAACATTTATCTTGTAACCTTGACTAATAATATATTTGTATAAAATAAATTAGAATAGTAATAGTATTGCACACCTTCCCTATCTACCACTTTTGACTTTACACAACAAATAAAAAAAAGTTAAGGATAAAGCTAGCGTGCATAAACCAGTTCATGAGTCATGACGTTTTATGGACCGATATATCCAATATAATAATTGAACTAGAAATAATTGAGGTTCTAAGAACATGATTAACGTAAAACTAGTTAACCTCAAGTCGATGAAATGTGAAAAACGTACCTAAACAAATTTAATCAACAAACATGATTCAGTTTAGATATATATAGCCATATAGGCAGAGGTAGTGTCGATGACAGGCTAGCAGCGACACTTCGGAGTGTTGCAGTGAGTCTGTGTGACGGTGTCACTGTCAACACCAGACATGAACTTTTCACTTGTTCTCGATCTAACATCCATTATTAATGATATGTATGTAGCAGCATATATATATATATATATATATATATATATATATATATATCATATTATCATGCACTGACTTGTTTAAATGAAGACTGATATGAAATATGTACACCGATAGGACTAATTTGAAATCACTTGTTGAATGTGATTAGTACATTGCATGAATCTTTTGAGTATTCATAGGACGTTTTGCTTCAATATATTTTTTACTTTATCTACAAGATATGTGGTTCATTATTAAATTAATCTCTGACTAATTATGAACCGATAAAACTGTTTGAATAAAAGGAACTGACGATATAAAAATATTTAAGTTAAACCAAGGTGGTGTAAGAAATTAGTGACATCTAATTAAGAGGAGAAACATTCAATGATCAAATAAAATAACTTTAAAAGTGTCAATGTCAACATTATATTTCCCCTTCATTTCCGCGAGAAGCCATGTGAACTGGATCAAATGATTATTAATTCAAATGGACTAAAATCTTATTTTTATTGTTCTAAGATTCCACAAATTTTGATAAAGCTAATATAAGTAATTATCAAACAATTTAAATGACACAAAATCTATATGTCAAACCAAAGGATTTTTTGTTGTTAAATTATTGATGTTTTATCATTCTTGCTACTATTTCTATTCTCATCATATATATCATTCTTTGTGCGAGTTATTCGTTTTTAGAATTTTATTAGTATAGATTTCGAAAACTTCAAAGAAACAATAGTTGTAGTTTAGAACCTGGTTGGTTTGTAATATGCTCCGAGACTTATCCAGTATCATGTGGTACGTCTTGTTAAGGTGTATATTGAGCGGTTAAATGTTGAATAAAGCACTATGTGCTGTAGGCCTCGTGACACTAGTGATGTGATGGTACGAATCACACAAAAGTCAATGTGACTCAATACAGTTAACGTGTGAAGTTATTACATAAATAGTTGACTTCTAAAAACTCAATAAAGAAGTCAATGTCTTTATAACTAAAGAAGTAAATAGAACACTACTTGGAGCATGCCCTTTAATTTGCATTTTTGGTAGTTTTTTAAAAGAGAGTGGGTGAGGTGGAATAGAGAGAGTGGAGTTCCATCCTTGTGAACGATAGTGTGTGTGTGTGAGAGAGAGAGAGAAAGAGAAAGAGAGAGAGAGAGAGAGAGAGAGAGTAGAGATGATATATAATCTTGTTTGAAAAAAATGGATTAGAGGTGATGCGCTCCAGGTATATGGAAAGATTTTGGGCACAAAATCAACTTTAGGATGTTATGAACGAAAGAGCATGGAGAGCTATAATAAGGATTAAAAGGAAATTTGACGTAAAAATAGATCAAATAGATATCAATCCATGATATTTGTGTCCAAAATGTGTTTGGTTTAGTGTCAATCCATGATATTAAGTATACCATCTCCATATAATTCTTTGGACAAAAAGAAACATCTTTTTAGTAGTAATACTAATAACTAACAACACACATAAATATGGTTTTGACTTCCTTTTACGTAAATTTCTTCTATTATATCAAACTTATTCTTGCCATATCTTAGTCCCACCACATGTCTTAAATCATAACAAAAACTTTATTCAAAAAGGTTATATCTAAAGAAACATTCTATATTATTTAAAATTAAAAAGTTATATACTAAAAGTACTTAATAGCAATAACAGGACCAAATTATGTTATAAGATTTTAATTCAAAGTCTCTAAATAATTATCTTAACAAGTGACAAAATCAAAAGATGCATAATTGTATAGATGAGAGTGGGTACGTGACTACATGCTGGGAATCCTTAACGTGTGAACACACATAATTTCAACCGTCTATATAGATTCTGACGCTCCAAACATGATATTGACGTGATGTCAAACCCCCTTAAGTCAAGACGTTTATGAATATAATTTGAAAAATCAATAGTTGTAAATAATCTTAATGTACAAGGTTTATTAAATTACGTTGTTTGATGATAATTAACTACTAATAAAATAAGGGGTTTTATAATAGACATGTGAATATACAAATATAGCCACATTTATCCTTATCATTTGCTTTATCTTACCATTATGAATGTACTTAATTAATTTGATTATAGTCAGATGAAAACTTAGTTAACTTACAAACGCAAGGTTCCATGCACTATCTTGTAACCAGCAAGTTAAAATGAAATAGAAATAACGATAAATAAAAAATAGAAGGAAAATAAAAACTATGAAAGCCTCTCTCTCTCTCTCTCTATATATATATATATAAACTAAAGCAAAAGACAAACAAACAAAAGGAAAATGAAGAGAGAAAAGATATAACTGTATAATTGTATAAAATAAAAAGGAATGAAGAGAGAAAAGATATAACTGTATAATTGTATAAAATAAAAAGGAAAGTACTGAGAAAAGAGAAAGTTGAGCTTTATGGATGCATAAACATTATTGTTTTGGAACTTTGGTATTAATTAATATCTAGTCATTTAAAATAATATAGTCTTAGACCATGCGTACCGGAGGCTTTATGGAGGCATTATGGGGTCATAAAGCCTGGGAAAACCACCCCTAGGCTTTATGGAGGCGTTTTGGCTAAGGCTTTTTGGGTAGCGTTTTGTATAAAACGCTGGTAGAAGGCACACAAATTAAAAAAAAACAAATAAACTAAGTTATGAAAAGTTATGGAGTCTTTATGATTACACCATATTTTTATAAAAAATCATAACTCTGATTGGACGCCACGTGACGCATAATATCTGGGGGTGAGGCTTTAAGACTACTCATGATCTTACAAGTCTTAGGAAAAATAATATCTGGTCATTTAAAAAATTATAATTATTTTGTTACATAAATATAGTCTTAGCAAAAAATAATCGTTATAATTTTTATTTAGTGGAACGAAATTTTAACATTTGCTTAAATATTAATTGTTTTAGGTAGACATGCAGTGTTTAGTAAGCATAAATGAAAAGATTATAGAAAATGGGGCATTTGGTTAATCAATGGGATGAAATTAATGATTACACAACAAATCTCATTTAATCAAAGACATTATTTCATTTTCCCTTTTTTTTATTCTAGCTATATTTTACTCTCACCATACTTTCTCGACGCACCACCTGACCACTACCACTGTTGTCGTTGCCACCACCTAACCACCACCGCCACCATATTGAGTTGTGTAAATTCACAAAATTATCTTTAAACCCACCCCCGCCACCGTATTAAATGATTTATCTAGTACGTAATCACAAAACAGTGTTCTTATTTCTTTTCCTTTTTTCTTTTGATAAAAAATTATTCGAAAAAAAAAACTAGTTAAAAAATATATCAATTATAATGTGATATTCCTTCAGAAAAACCATCTTATAATAATATATAATACCGGTTATATTCTATACTTCAACCGGACTATAGCAACAGAAGAGCAAGTATATTTACACTTTACTACTTTTTTTGTATACACAGGTGAATATCATAGATACAAATGGACCACTTCAAAAGTTAGGTAAGTTTCCATTTTCTGAAAACACACATAACACATTAATGCATATTTTAAACATATATCAACATGACATGAGACATGACATGTGGATATGAATATTCCAACAACAGGATTTTATCATGAAGAATGGTAAGAAAATGCCCAACTTATATACTATGATTACTATCTGCTCATAATTAAGTGTCACATAGTAAGTAATTTATGGGGATAATTTTTGGAAGTTGGGAATCTTCCTTATTCTCTTCTAGTCATCCTTAAGGATGTTGTAGTAGATCAACCTTTGTCCGTTTTACAAATTATAAAGGTTTAAGAAATTCACGGATGTTATAGCTAGCACGCACACGGATGTCACTTTCTAGTCTAACTAATGAGATGCGACACTCTTAAATATATTGTCAGATTTATTTTTAATGTGAGGAATTATGGATGTTGGGTGCAAGCTTAAATTCGATTGATCTGACTTTCAACCCAACTTCCGTCTTGCAATTTTTGTTCTTGTTCTTCCTCACTATTTCTATAAAATTTGATTTGAAAAAATAAAAATAAAACTATTAAAAGTTGCTCAACAAAAATGGAAGGAAAATTAACAACATGGACCATTTTCCTAATTCATTTTAAATGTTAGTGTAAAAGTTTTGTGATGTTTTTTCTATTAAAAAACCAGTTTTACCAAATAAGGTCAGGTCACGTGAAAGCAAATTTGTTTGTGAAAAATATTTAAATAATAAATAAATGTAAGGCAAAGGTTTAACCCACGAGGGAAGAAATGTTAAGGGAAGTGCCAAAATCATGCTCAAAGGGTATCTTTCTTGGAGGCCCATGTAAGACATTGCATATGAATTTCAAGAAAGATATTGTTTTTTTAAATGATTAAATTTATAATGATATATAATATGCATTAAATTATGTGACAACTATGATACTTGTATAAAGCATTTAATTTATTTTTCTGTTCATCCAAGTTCTTACATTGTACCATTTTATCAATTCCTTACGTTTGGACTTTTGGCATATGAATTGGATGTTCATGCACTTCTTTATGTGATCGTTTTGGTATAATGTTGTTTATAATAAAGAACCAAATTCATTTTTTTAAAACAAAAGTTTCCACCTAAAATCATTTTGTTTATATAATTACAAGATTAATTAACCTTGCAGTTGCAAGGATTTGAACCCACTGTATTAATTTTAAAAAGCAATTTCTATAACACTAGAGCTCAAGGTGATTAGTAAACCAAATTTGATTTTTTTATTCGTTTTTTTGTTTACATACAAAATTAGCTCCTGAAACCTTACAACAAAGTTCTCTCACAATTTGTGTATTACATAGATCCTCCAAATCCCCTCAAACCTGGTATTATTTGTGTGCATATAGTAATTGCTTATGAAGACAATATGTATCAATGTTCTGATCATTTGGTTGTAAAACGATGAAATTTTTAAAAGAGGGAGAGACTTGTCTAATTATAAGAGCATCTCCAACCATATATTTAGTTTGTCATTTAGTCTATGTGTCAAATGAGTTGGATGAGAGATGGGAGAGAAATAGATGAGAGAGAGTGTATGATGTTTAGAAAAGTAGATGAGTTTGGATAAGTTTGTGAGTGTGAAGTTAATGAAAAGGTAGAGAGAGAAAAGTGAAAAGTAGGGAGAGAAGAGATAAATGGTGTTTAAAAAAGTGGATGAGTTTAGCATTGTGGATGCTCTAATCATCCCCTACGTTTTATAATATTAAAAACCAATCTTTAATATATTGTACATTCCTAGCTACTTTATCAATATTGCAATTGTAGGTGATGTTCAATTAGCATGTATTATTGGGACAAACTAATAATAATGCGGCATCCCTCTTTTTGAGATTTGGCTTTACTTTCACATTTGGCTGCTTAGACTATTCAATTGCATGCCCATCTGTCAACACTTCGGACCCCATATATTTCATTTGGATCATCCTTATTCTTTCACCACCTTCCCTCTCTCTCTCTCTCTCTCTCTCTCTCTCTCTCTGTCACACACACACACACACAAAAGTTCTATCATTTCAGCTAGTCATATTAAGTTATTAACTGTATATACATATACAATCTTCAAGGAAACACTTATTGGTAGTTATACTTATTAGATCATGGAAATTGGATGGCATCAGTTCACCATCAATCAAGAAGACAACCAAAACTCATCCGAAAACAGCGATGAATCTCCGCCATCACCTAAGGCTGCTTCAACTTCATCTCCTAAAAGAAGGTGAGTTAAGCTTCTAGCATAAACACACACACATGAAACTTGGTAATATTATTAAACACCACTTAAGTTAATTGTTGGAATTTGACAGTAGACGAGGGGCGCAGAAGAGGGTTGTGCACGTGCCGATCAAAGAAGTTGAAAGTTCACGGCTTAAGGGCGAGACGAATGCTCCTCCGTTGGATTCTTGGGCTTGGAGAAAGTACGGCCAGAAACCGATCAAAGGGTCTCCTTACCCTAGGTATATTTTATGTTCTCAATTTTGTATGGATCAAAATCACAAGTTTATATATGTATAATCAATCATGTTATATTTTTCTCTAAAAGGTCGAGTTAACATAATCTAAATATGTGTTAATCTAGGCTAGGATTAGTTATTAAACATATAAAACATGTAAGTAATATGGAATTTTAATATCTGGAAACATTATAGTATACTGTTAATTGTATCATATTTCTGATACATGTGACAGTTCTAGGTTTTATCATCTTAAACTAAGTTTATATGTTTTTTTCTTGAGTTTTTGTTGTATTTTCTCAACGATAAGAAGCCTCTTTTGGTTTATTCATTCGTTTATGAATTCTTTATATTTTCTATTTTCCTAAATTACCATGATTTTTATACCAATACTTATTCAGAAATTCTGCAATTATAATACTAAAACTTTTCTTTATCACCATAAATTAAATGTATTATCCTATTTGAATCTTCTTTCTTACTTTTTTGTTAACTTATTCCCAAACAAATACAACAAAATTTGTTAAAATGTGTAAGTTTCCCAAAAAACAATCATTAGTATCCTTATATGTGTGTACATGTGATATGTGCAAAGTGGTTGTCTTTAAACCAATTAAAATACTAACAAACCTCAATTATTTGTTTTGACAGGGGCTATTATAGATGTAGTAGTTCCAAAGGATGTCCAGCAAGAAAACAAGTAGAAAGAAGTCGGACGGACCCCACTATGGTGATGGTGACGTACTCTTGTGACCACAATCACCCTTGGCCGTCTTCTAGAAACAATACGAGCCACCATCATCTCAACCCTCCACCATCATCACCAACTGTCAATACTGATAACCAATTAGAAGAACTCGAGCCTGAGCCTGAGCCTGAGCCTGAGCCTGAGCCCGAGCCCGAGCTTGGGACTGAGCCTGAGCCTAAGTCTGAACAAAAGTTCACAAGTCTCGAGTTGGGATCATGTGGGCCATTTGTGTCAACTAGTGACCAATACGGGTGGTTCTCCGATTTTGACTCCACGTCATCAACCATGCTTGAAAGTCCCTTGATGACTAGGGACATAGTTGAAGATAGTGACATGACTAATATCTTCTCAACTAGAGAAGATGAGGAGTCTTTTTTCGCCGACTTAGGTGAGTTGCCTGAATGTGCTACGGTGTTCAGACAAAGAGAGATACAAAGAGCGGAGGAGCATCATCGGAACTTGGCTCCATGGTGCGGTACCACAGGGTGATGATCATAATGCAAAATTAAAAAGTAACTAAAGAGAAAAATGTCACCTAACCAAGTCTGTCTTTTATGTGGGCAGGTATTTGTATTTGCATAGGCTAAAGATACCAAGAGAAAAATTTTAAAAATCGTTATAAAGTTAAATTCACTTTTTTTTGTTTGTTAGATATGCCAAGATTCAAGTTCATAAATAAATAAAAAAAATGGCTAAAATGTTTTATTGGAGAGAAATATGTCTTGAAGTGGGTGTAGTTAATCATTTTTTAGGCCTTGGCACTTTAATTGAAGTTGAAGATAGATTAACAAATCATAATTTATATATATTATTTTATTACCACGTGATTTGGGATGGTGCATTATTAATCTTTCATTAGCTGTAGTAATATTCTCATCTTTAAAACTAACTATAATTTATGTTGTAAAATATATATTATTTGGGTATCTTATGCTTAAGGCTAATAAGTAATAAGCACTTAATAATTTAAACTAGTTATGTTAGATAAAATTGACTCCAAGCTTTGAGATTGTCACTCTTTTGTTGTTTTCTTCTCTCTCACAGATTAATTATATAATTAGTTACACAATTAAAGATGTGACCAATTAATAACTTTTTTGTTGATTTACTGTCCATAAATTGCTTGTCATCAAATCAAACATATATTACATATTTACATTTCCTATGGAGTTCTATGTACTTTGTATGATATATACAGAAACCCTGTTGGAATGTACATAAAATCAACATATATGTCTTCTTCACAATGTTCATAAAATCTGCAGTACCCTCAACCATAATAGTTTAGGTTCAAAAATGCGTCGAGAGCGTCTCTAATCATCGATGAATCCCAAAATTTGAAGTATTGCCAAAAACAGCTGTATCATGTCCATATAAAGCATGGCTGCTGCAAGAACATATTCATCATAGCTGCAGCGTTTTATCAAGTTATCGGTATCATATATGATGAAGCCGCAGTATACAAGTGCCACGAAAAATGAGATTAACATCCTCACCAAGCTTCCCATGGGGAAAAAGATCTGTTGCAAAATGAAGGGTTAAATTATGAAATTAAATTTTTTAGCTTATCGGTCCGTTTATTTAATAAGCTTATTAGTTAATTAGTATTCGTAGTAGAGCAGCATTAGGTTAATTATGTCTAGTATAAATAGTGGGTTATTTATTCAGTTTTATTTGTCGTGACGAGTTTCGTTAATAAATAAAAGAGTAAGTGTCATCATCATCATCATCGTACTCAGTATATCCCACCAATAGCAAAACTATGGTAGGGTCTGAGGAGGGTAAGATGAATAGAGAGGTTTATACCGGTGAGACCCCGGCTCGATATATAGTAGTTTTACATCAAACCTTGGACATAAGGCACATAACACTCAACCATCCGGACACTGACCGATTGATGCATGTATCCTTGTCTCGGCTATCAATGTCACCACATGATTCCTGATTAACCTTTCGTCACTTTTAATGTTATTTTCCCGAGATTAGTAAAATAACGTTAAAATTAATGCAATTTCACTTTTGCCCACTTGGGAGTTCACACATAAATACTTTATATGCGCGCATTGCAAGCAGAGCGTTAAAAGAGTCTAAGTATGTTTACTTCAATATGAGTGTCTCTCATATGTATATTTTCAGGTTAATCCAATTGTTTATATATTCCAACAAAACTAATTGTTATCTTATGAAAAAAATTTGATAGTCATGAATCAATAAGGAACAAAAGAAAAGTCTAGGAAATTAATATTAAAGATACCTGAATGATGCTGAAAAGTAATATCAGAATAAGTGCACAAAACAAAAATGGCCAAAGGAAGTTGAAATCATATCCTCTTTTAGCTGCCCAGAAAGTGAAGAGGGTGAGACTGACTGACACTACCAAGGTCAGTATACTGGCCTCCAGTATGATCTTCCCTGTGAATAATAAAATAAATAAATAACTTTAACAAGTTAATCAATATGTATGGCTTTAGATCATGATTTTCTTTTAACATTAACAGACGATGTGTGTCGCACCACAGTGGCGAAGTTTGGACTTAGGCACCGGGGGGCCGAGCTCAAAATGTATACAAAATTTCACAAACGAGGAGGGGCCGGGCTCAAATTTTCTGCCGAAAACGGGTAAATTTACACTACTGCGAAAAAAAACCGGGGGGGGGGGTGGGGGGCGGGGCCACCCCGGGCCTCAATGAAAGTTCGCCACTGTCGCACCATATACTTGATCCGTAATTATAAAAGGTAAAGGTGTATTATTAGTAACTAGCAGGACATAGCCCGTGTAATACACGGGTGGTTCTTAAAAAAATACAACAAAAAAGTTAAATTTAATAATATACATAATAACATACCTTATAAATTTATAAGATATAAATAATAATAAATTTTATAATTCATAAATATCTAAAACCTCATTTAATAGAACATTTAAAGTTATATTTATAACTTTATTAGTAATTCTATAAATGATAATAGTATTAGTTGATATCATAATTGGCTATTCTAGTTGAATGTCATGTGAAATAATAGTTATGTTTTAACAGTATAGGTAGATTATCCCGATTAATATGACTATTTAATTGTGGGCATTAGGCCACCTCGGGACATTTCCCTAAGAGAAAAGCATTTCTTACCTTTGGAGAACACGCAAGCAACCCCCACGATAAGAGAAAACGCGAAAGTAAACAATCCCAACATGATCATATTCAAAGGGTGCCGATGCAGAAACATGCCCATCAAAATTGAAACTGAAAATTTCATAAAAAAATTCAAAATCTGAATGGAGTTCTTAAAAAAATAAAACAAAAAAAACAGATGAGTATAAAAGGGAGTTCTTACTTATGATCGCAAAAACAAGAATGATGATGTACGTAATTAGACCCGCTTGAGTATGGAAAAACTGGTTAATTCGCGGGGTTGCAACTACTATAAAGGCTATGACAACCGTTAACAATAATTGTAATGTCATGATCGAATAAACTTTTCGAATGAACCCCCATCGGAGTTGAGGATCTTCCATTTGTGACGGGTATTGCTTTGCCGCTTCGATATCATTATCATTATGTTTCCCCATTATTCTGTTTCCTGAATTTAAGTGTATATACAAACTATATGATGATAAAACACTTCTAACTGATCAATATGAAAATATTATCTATCAATCAACTACTGTGATTGATAAATATATTTTCATATTCTAGGAATACAGAAAAAGAGGTATAGGTCTTGTTTTTACAATACTAAGATGATGTATTTGATGTGGTCAGTTTAAATATAGGAAGTGTTTTAGAACACTCAACTTATGACGCTAAATTCGTTCCTAACCGTAACTCGTTAATCGCATAATGTACGTTGAAATACTTCCATATATTAATTTAATGGTTCGAGCTTTTTTTTCTATCGAATAAACAGTCAATAGAAACACTCCTAGGAAAGAAATACATGGAGAAAATATGGTTTCTATTTATAGAAGTTGTTAACTTGTTATAGACTTATAGGAGATGGGCTTAAAGCATCAACTGGGCCGCTCACTTGACTAGGCTGATAAGCCTATCGGACTTGGACCAGGCGTGTTGGGCCAGTGGGTTGATGTGGATAACTATTGGGCCTGATTACCGCTATTAACATTTTTCGCCATTCAATATTTTTCAAAACATTTTAGGGATTATGTAAAATGTAGAAATGTGATATAAAAAATGATTTTAAATCATGTTCTACGTAAATAAATGAAAACATTTACGTTGTGTTCCCGAGTTCATTTATGAAAAATAAAAATAAAGGCAAGAAAAATAAAGTTTTTTTTTCTTATCTTTTCTTTTGGTATCTCCTCTTTCTCTTCAACTTATTTTCCTTCTAAATCTTTTTAATTTGTAAAGATACAAACTCTTTTATTTTACTCATCATTTTCTCTTCTCTTCTCTCCTTCTCTTTCATTTAATGAAACTAGGGAACACCTCTTTTTAATTTTCCTTTCTTTTCCTTTCTTAAATGAAATCCGAAACACGACATATTTTTTCCATCCCTCTTTTTTCTTCCCTTTCCTTAGTTAAGTGAAACTCGGGAACACAATGTTAATCTTGTTAACATTTCTTTATCAAAATATATATACTCGGATACACGTCTCCGTGTCTGAAGTTGACTTAGAATATTAATTGTATAGGGAGGTTGTTCTTGTAAATCTAGTTGGTACACCAAATGAATCTCAAATAGACTTCTTTATTACATATTTGCTACAAATATATAACGACTTAAAGGACAACAATTTAAATCAGTGACTTCAAATTTTTTGTCTTATTTCACATGTCAATTTAAATCAGTGACTTCAAATTTTTTGTCTTATTTCACATGTCACGTCTTTGTCTTACATTAACCGTGGGTAACTAAAGGATAAAATCCTATTTTTCAAAAATTTTGGGACCCCTTGTAAATTTCTCTATGAACAAAATTTTCATTTTAGTTTTTGAATTTCATGCAATGTGTCGCTAAAATTTTCGATGAAAATTAATTTTCTCCTTTCATATTTCTTTGGTTTGTTGGTAAAGTTTCATGCAACAACTTATCGATAGATTTTTCAGTCTGTCATAAACTCATAACTATTCTTCTAGTATTGGACATATACGAAATACTCTAGCGTACTAAAATTTTGACCTTCAGTTGTAACTTACGTAGACATTGGTGCTAGCAATAATTATACGACGTGGAAGATGATAGAACATATACACATTCTCTTTTCTCTTGTTCTTAACTTTTTCTACAATTTCAAGTCACTATCTCATATCAAAAGATAGAATATAATTATATGAACATCAATATGCAATTAATTTGCTTAATAGAAGTAAAAAATGACATTTTCTTTATTAACTATTACAGTAACAAGAGTTTGTCAACGTTAACACACACAATAGAATGAATAGATTAGCGCAGAAACACAAGTGAGTTCGGCGCACGCGATTTAATTTGTCCAAGCCATGTTACTAGGTAAGCATGGGACAATTTGTTAACACAATGTTTTGGGTCATTGAGCACACATTTAGTATCATAACTATTTCAACTACAAGAGTATATATATTATATAACAAGAAATAATAGAAATATACACTCAATTTTTAGTATTGACGCCCTAGCCAATGGTTAGTCCCTTACCCAATTGAGTCCTAATGTTCCCTTATTTTTTTAGACATTTAGGTTTTGTGTTATACACTTTATATGCAGAGAGGGCATGTGGGGTCTGAGATGGGCCAGTGGGATCGCGGGAACACCATGCTACTCCCTCACCACTCACTTTTGTGTGGTGAGTGTGGTCGCCAGTCGCTTATCAATCACTTTCTTTTCTTACAATGTTGTGTTGCACATACACACAATGTTGTAGCCATAAATTTTTCCTATGGGTTTGAAAAATTTTGAGAGACAGACGACCGATTGTTTGTTACTTAGATTTGGGTTTTCTATGAGTTCGATGTTGAAATTTTTACGGATTCGATGTCCAAATACACTAATATATAACACTAAAACAAAATTTTGTACGGGTTTAACCAAACCCATTTTCCTAAAGCTGCCTAAGCCCGTGCATACGCATTGCAAGGGAGAGTTGTAGATTTTATCTAATTATATTAAAAAGTTATAAAAAAAAGGGAGTGTTGAGCATATATATTAAAAAAAGAACAAAGATAGAGAGAACTAGATACGAACAATGAAATAAAATCTATTTTATTAGTTACCTCCGCATTAAAAAAAAAGAACAGAAGGAATATTTACTCTTCTAAGAAACGGGTTGGAATTATTTTTTCACATGGATGAATTAAAACATGCACATGTAAACATGTGAAATAAAAGAATACTTACATGATAAAATATTTCAATTAATCAATTAAATAATGCAACATTCACAATGGTATCATACAACCGGCCATATCTACTTTCCCTTATAAAACAAAAATATTTATAACATTAAACTAATAATCCACGAAACACCTATATATTTTTTTTATAAACATTTATAAAACAACAAAGGAGAATAATGCAAAGTCCAACCCAGACATCAACGTTTTGGTGAGCAAAAAAAAGCCTGCAAATTAAAAATAAATTTATTTATATAAAATAAATAATGCAATATTTTCAATTAATTTCCCATCAATTGGAAAGCATTAAACAGAATTAATGTTACAAATCATCAAAAAAACATCAATGCACTAGAAATCATACATTGAGACAATATGTGTATCTTCTTCTTTGTGTATCCACAGATTGTAACTTATGTAGAAGTTCATCTTGTGTCAATATCTTCCCGGGAGAGCTCAAAAACACGGTCCGAGGAACGGGTGGGGACCAGAGGCCGCTTTGGGAGTAATCAAACCCGAATTCGGACATGTCAGCGAATTTGACAAGAAGCCTTTCGGATACGGATTTTGGCACCAATTGAACTTTGAAAGAAGATGACGCCGCGGAGTCCGAAAGTGGTGGAGATGGGGTATCGGACATGTTGTTGATGGGGAATGAAGGAGACATGATGTGTAAGGGTAAGGATAAAGAAGTGTATGGTTGTATGTAATCATATATAGGATATGAGACTTGGGTAGCATAATTGGAAGCTTTTATATAGTGGTGCATGTGTTTTTGTGTGTGAGATGTCGTTATTTACACATAGTGTAACATTATGTTATAAAGATATTTAGGTTTCTTTATTTAACTAATTTAAAAAAGGTTAGTCTATATATGTTATTCTTGTTGACAAGTTTTCAACAAAATTTCTAAAATTTATTTAATATAATTTATTAATAAAGTCAAGAATAAATAGACCGGATATTCTAAATGTTATAAGTTACTATGAAAATTAATGAAAAACTTGTGTCCAAATTATATTTTAAATGTTATAATTACGTACCTATATTACATTTTAGAAAAATGATCATTTAACCATATAAGTTCCTAGACTAACTTCTAAGCAAAATAATATCTAAAATGGTCTTTTTTAAAATGGAAAGATCCATCATAATAGATCTAACATCCGACAGATCTATCTGACACCCTTCTGTTTTTGGAAAACCGTTTCTTAACGCGTATACGCTTAAACTGTCAGGCCCGACCGTTTTAAAAAAAACCAACCGTTTAGATTTGGCGACGACCATTTAAAAAACCGACCGTTTAGATTTGGCGGCGACCATTTACGAAATAGATGTGAAGGCCGCCAGAATAGATATGTTGGTCGACGAGAAAGATATGAAGGCCCGACGGAATAAATTTGTTGGTCGACCGTTTATTAAACCGTCGGACTGACTGTTTAATAAAAGGTCGACGTCAAAACTAAATGGTCGGCTTTTAAAAAAACGGTCGGCCCGACCCTTTTAAATGTATACGTGTCAAGATATGGTTGGTTCAAAAACGGAAGGGTGTCAGATAGATCGGTCGAATATCAGTTCTATTATGGTGGATCATTCCATTTAAAAAAAATGTCATTTTTGGTATTATTTTGCTTGAAGGGCTAGTCTAGAAACTTGTATGGTCAAATGGGCAATTTTGATCATTTTCCATACATACAATTGGGGGAAGGCTCATGTACATTTTAATTTTAACGTGAGAACGTAAGAAATAATACTAATTTATAAAAAAATAAGAATGTAAGAAACAATACCAACTACAATACCAATTTAGATAAATAATGATTTATAATAACAAAGAAAAAAAACCTAAAAATTACAACAAAAGAATAAAAATCAAGAACAAAACAATAACAACATATACCCGCAAATAATAATAACAACAAAAGAAAAAAATCTATAATAACAACAAAATATAATCAGCAAATATTTATAATATCTAATAATCGAAAATTAGCAGATACGAACAAAAAATAACATAAAACACTTATAAAAATAAACCTAACGATAACAACAAATTGGTTCTCACTATTTTCATGTTAAAGAATAAAATGTATTTGATCATGTTTATATACTATTGTTTAATCATTTATTTATAAAACAAATCAAGCTAGAAAACATTTTATCATTCCATTATTTGTTTACAGAACTACAGTGATGGTTTTGACTTATCTAACCAACTATAATTGAATTTGACACCAACCGGATAAACGTAGTATACTATTATTGTATAAACAACTTATTTTACGCAAAAAAACAATACGAGGGTGAGAGAAACATGTCTCCATATGGGTCTGTCTTTAAAGATTTGAGCCTTTTCCTTCGACATTATCATATTTTTTGCATGTCCCATGTCCAATAATATAATTTTCTAGATCTTCGTATGTGTTCACCATGATGAATCCAGCCGATTTATTTGAATGATTATCGCTAATAAAAAATAAACAGTTTCGTTATTAATTATTATTAATTAGACTACTTATTAATAATTAATAATGATCATATGCATGTGTCTTGCTTTGTTAAATTCATTTATCATTTGTTGAGCAACGTAAATTATTTATCATTTGTCCGTGACTTTCATCACCCTCTGTATAAAAGTCTAAGCTTCGGCATTGTTGTTCCATGTAGCCACTTCTTCGTCCGTAGTATTATTGCTCGGCATTGTTTCTCAAAAATACGGGACCGTCCTTGTTAAATGATCCCTCCCATCACTAGATATGTTCACCTGGGCGACAACACTTAGTTAAAAGTTAACAATAATGTATTATTAGACGGAGTGTATTGGGCTAACGTCTCAATCAAACCTAGCTTTTTATGAGGTTAAACACTATCACACCAAATGTGGGTTTTTTTATTTTTTTTATTTTGTGGGGTAGGGGGTGGGGGGGGGGGAGTGCACCAAAGGGGCTAGAGCTTCATGCTCTGGGGCATTAGGGCTTGGTTGTGGGACTAGGTTTTTCTTAACCAATCAAATTATTTTTCACACGTTTTATTAAAAATTTAAATAATAATTATAATGTTAGTTAAAACCATTACGCATCTTGATAGAAAAGTCAATTAGAGCCATCATGCCTTTGTGGCAGTTAGGCAGTGGCATGGCGGAGCGTTTTCTATGTTTTAATTAAACCTATACACATATCTTATTTACTTATAATTTGAATTTTCAATATATCTTTTTTACGAGGTACATCTACATACAATTTACTGAATTTATATATACAATTTTTTACTGATTAAAAATGTAAATAGATTTATATATTCAAATTTTTACTTTTCATCATACTGAATATTATTTATATTTTAATACGTATGTATTTACATTATGTTAAAAAAAGGTATATGCAGTGTTTTAAAATGATAATCTAACTATCAAATATTAGTGCCAAAAGTAGGATCCAGTTTAATAAGTATATAAATGTAGTTGAAAGACAAAGGCAGTGTTACTTTTTGTCGTTAGAAATGAAGAGTATTAAAAAATTTGATAACAGTAAATATAGAAAGGTGTGAATATGGGAGGTTGGGCCTGGATTGAATAACTGCATGATGGGTCCAAAGTCTGGCCCAAGTGTCCTGTGTGTTGCGCAAATACAGCCCACGACTAAGTTCCATGACCATAAGTCCATAACCCATAAGTGTTAGGCTTCTAAGTTACCTCTTACAGAAGGTCACCCAAGCCGACGATCGCTAACAACGATAGTAACCAAGTCCATCACAAATTCTAGGGGAATCCATAGTCCAAAAAACGACTGTGTTAAACCCCTGCAGGCTCACATACGACATACTTGTCAAGAACGAGGCTCGAACCAGGGACCTCCCTAGAGAAAGTCACCAAGATACCACTAGAGTGCTACTCCTTTTGGTCCATCTTCCATATTATCCATTTTATTTTTTATAGGCCAACTTTCTATTTTGATCAATGACTTTATAAACTTTTTTCTCAAGCTCGGCTTACCAATATTCCAACAAATGTTTACGCCTTTATGGGAAAGTTCCTTGTCTTTCTACTTAATTTTGTTCCAGTCTTGACTTTGACCATGCTATCTAAAACAAACCTTTTGTCAAATGTGAAATGTCTTATAATTTACGTATACTAAACTTATTTTCGGGAAAAACTGTTACCTGCTTACACAACATTGCAGGTCAATTAGACCACAACATTATGCAACACGAACAATAAACGCTCATATACCTATGTCAAAATTTTGTATATATCATATTTGCTTTCAATTTTTGGTGTTATTGCCATTTATATGGACGCTGAAATACGTCGAATTAGAAGGCAAACTCGGGCCTCGAACTGTGTTGCTAGCCCCTTTTAAGTTGGAAAACCAAATCTTTTACAAACCAAATTGATTGATCTTGGAATCATAACATTACTATACATAACCTGTTGAACTCGGCTAAGTAGCTCCACACCATCAGGCACAAGGAACCCAAAAGTATCAAATACAAAAATGAAGAAACACGTGTTGGTAGTGGTATCTAATATGATCGCCTTCTTATAGAGACTTTCAAATTATTATCACACGTAGAGTAATTAAAACGAATATAAGATGAATTTTTAACTGGCCTCTTTTCACTTGGTTCATGCCGCTACCTATAAATAAAACTAGTCGTACATATTAATTTGTTGTACACTAAACGATCGTTTTCATTTAAATATGATCCCATAGAAAGATTTTCGTGACAAGAACGTGAGATGTTGTGTCACATGACCGGCCATCATGTGAAGAAGTAAACGGTGGCTAGCAAAAACGTGAACTTGGTCAAGCCGCCTAAGGTCATGAAAAAGTTTGGTAGGTCAAATTCACACCTTTGACTTTTCGTCCATATTAATAAGAAGTTGCCAAGAAAGATAGAACAAATGAACCGGCCAATGTCTCATTGGACGATATGCTTCAAACAAAATTCTGTCGAATGAAATCATAAAATACTTTAAAACTATGTCAAATGAATATATTAATATAATTTAGATGAACCTCACGAGCAAAGATGCTTCTAGCCTTCTACTATTGGAATGAAACCATTATTAATAGTTATCTTCTGTTTCTTGAATGTTTCAAAGTGATGTGGGTATGGCTTAGAAAGGAAAGCATGAATGAATTAGTTGTTAGCCCTATTGAAGAGTGATGAATTAGAAAAGTATACGGAAAACCATTTTCCAAAAATATGAATATATTTTTTTTGTTTAATGACCAATGACAAAAGTCGACCTCATATATCTGCGATCGTGGGCAGTGATTGATAACCCGAGCCCACCATCTCCTGTTTTGGGAGAAAAGTCGCCACCCCGAAGGTCCACTACAGTAAAACTGTTGCAATGGAATTCAAACTTGAGATTTTGCATGCTCCAAACGAAATCACTTTCCATACCAGTTGAGCTAAAGTCGATTAACAAAACCATTTTCCATATGCTACGATTGATTTTTGAAAGCGTGCTTGTTCACAAATGTAAATATGAATCACTACATAACAATAACATTTGACTTAATTGGTTGCATATCTCACTACCTACCTACTAAAATAAATAAATAAATAATAACGAAAAGTATATTTATTATCAAATTAAATACTGATCTCCAAATAAGCGGGGCTTGCCTCAATGCCCAGAAACATGATGGATGACCCGGATGTCCCAGGTTCGAGTCCTGATTCCGACCGGATTTTCCCATAGCAAAAAAACTTATCGTGCCTTCGGGCGGGTGAGCCAATTGGGTTTTACCGGGAACGCCCAAGCCAAACTCGGATGCCAGCGTGGATCCCGATTATGTCAACATAGTATGGCCCGAGTGGGGGTGGCGGGGCTCCTCCTCCTGTTGAACCGAGGAGTGTGATATATCTTAACTGTGAAAGTCACCGTTCGAAAAAAAAATACTGATCTCCAATGTCTTCATAACGTGGCTGCTCAAACCAGTTGAAACAAACTCAAGAATAAGATGATTATAATACTAATTAAGAAAATATATGCAAATATTACGCAAAATGTAATTGACGTCATGCCATCATTATTAACGTTAAAACACCAAGGGTTTAGAGGTTTTATATTTAAGCCTCTCATATGACAGAACTTCGTCGTTTAAAGATATCTATTCTCTTTATAAACCAGTCAAAAGAATAAACTATTAAAAAGAAACTTTTTAAAATAATAGAGATTAGATGATGCTGAATTTATTTGGTTTATATCTCTACAAATAAAACATAAAAATCTTTCTAGGATAATGGTAAACACTCTAGTCTTATTTACATCTCGTATTGACTCTTGACTCAAATCCCAAACTAGTCAAATCACCTTGAACAACAAATTAAAGAAAATTTAAAGACTACCATCACCAATATCTATTAACACTATGTATAAATGTTACTTTTCCAAATAAAAAATGATATCAAATTGAAAAACAAAATAATCTCAACAAATCTAGGCACGTGTAAGCGTGTACCAACAACTTGTGAGACAAAGTCAACATTTGTGTTGCCGCAAACTTCGTGGACACATCTATACTTATATTCACATAATTATAAATATAAATATAAATATATTTATATTCACATAAATTAAAAAAAAACATATAAAGTCCATATTTCACTACTATAAGTATCCAATCTCTCTTCATTTTCTAAAGTCTACATAATAATCTCTTTACCCCTCTCTCTCAACATATACACATATATTCAATGGCTCGTACATGGCTTATAACTTTTTTCATGCTACTAATATTATTCACGTCATCAACAACCGGCCGAAAACTCGTAAACACGCCGGACTCCGGCAACAAAAAGGAGTCCATGATAAGTTTATTTTTAAGTGTTCTTCCAAAGGGTACCGTTCCGGCTTCAAGTCCGAGTAAAAAGACTCATTCTTCGATCACCGATGAGAAGCTCATAACCCGACACCTCATCGCCATCGACCGGATACTCCGATCTGTCCCTAGCCCCGGTGCTGGTCATTAAAGTTTAAAAACTTTTTTATTTTATTTTTTTTTTCATTTTTTTATATAAACATTTTTGTGGGTGTGGAGTTATTTAATTCTTTCGTTTTCATTACAAGGGTTAGAAAATAGAATATTGAATTGTATATAGAGAATTAGGTATATCTTTATATCTATTTGTTATCCATACATTCTAGTAATTAATTTGATTATATGCGGAATCAAATCTCATGAAAAAGTTATTTTATTTCATTGTTTTTCTTATGCTATTATTTTTTTCTATATTTTCAAATTAGTAATATATATACTGCAATTTAGCCATGTATGAAAAGGGTTATATATAGTACTAAATGATTATCACTTATCAATCTTTCTTCCAAGTGAATATTACTCCACTAGTTAATATTTCATGCGGCATGATTATATATGGCCGTAAATGAAGCCACATTTTAATGAGCAATGACTTCAGTATTTACAACTTATTATGCACGGCAATTTCTAGGCTAAACTAACAAAAATAACAATATTTATTTGATAACTGTTTTACAGTAATATTTATCGGTAGTTTGTAAAGATAATTAAAGATATTTTAATTAGTGAAAAGGACTAAAATGGCCAATTTGACAACACAAATTCCTTGACTAACTCTCTAAACTAAATAATACATAACATGGCCCTTTTCTAAACGTAAGGATCCACCACAACAGAAATGACATCCGACATATCTATCTGGCCCCATTTCGTTTTTTAACCAACCACATCTTGACACGTATACACTTAAACAGTGGGGCCGACCGTTTTTAAAAAAATCGACTGTTTAGTTTTGGCACCGACCGTTTAGTTTTGGCGTCGACCTTTTAAAAAACCTACCGTTTAGTTTTGACCCCGACAAAATAGATGTGAAAGCCGTTAGAATAGATATGTTGGTTGATGGGGTAGATATGAAGGCCCGACAGAATAGATCCGTTCGCCGACCATTTATTAAATTATCGAACCGACTGCTTAATAAACGGTCGATGCCAAAACTAAATTGTCGGGTCTGAACGTTTAAGTGTATACGTGTCAAGATGTGGTTATCGGAATGATGTCAAATAGATTTGTCAGATGCTAGTTCTATTATGGTGGATCCTTCTCTTTAAAAAATGGTCATTTTGGGTATTATTTAGTTTAAGGGGTTATTAAGGAATTAATGTGATCAAATAGGCTAATTTGATGTAAGGATAAAATTGTATTTTTTATTGATTTGAAAGGGAAACCAAACCCCAAATTCCTAATAGAATCGATCTCATCCTTAAAATGTAACCTTAACTCATTCCCGTCTATCACGTTACCTCTTAAAATGCAATAAAAGTACCTATTGCTTAGGTGATAGTTTTCAAAGCAGTTAGTTTTTCTTAACAAATTTACTTTTCTGAATTTCTCTCCTTTTTGTAATAAATCAAGTAGCGTGACCAACCCATGCCAGAGGAATCAATTTAATGCATGATCATTCCAAAACCATTTGTGCGTGCACAAGAACGTTCTAAACCTAGAGTTGTTGCTTCTGTATTAATTTCCTTGAAATCGAAGCTTTAAACTATTGAATCTCTTTCAAATCGTCGTGGAGTCTCCTTCATTCGACCTAGTGACCCACACATACAATCCTAATTGGTCTAATTTCAAGTCGCGAGTATGAAATTTATACCCACAATACCACCGATAGTGGTCGTGCTAGATCAGGAAGTGTTCAAGTTTCAAGTGGTGAGTACGAAAATCTTCAGTACAGGAAGGTTTTCAAGGAATATATTCAAGATTCTCCTTTACCTACTACCATTAGTCAATAAACATCGCCAACGTGTGAAAAACTCATAAGGGCCGGTCGGATTCTCCTCAATCTTCTCCCCATTGCAGTCTTAGACGATCTGTGAAAAACTAATGAGTTTTTCTCCAAACTTTGAAGTTTATGTCTATTAAGTTGGTGGCGGTGATGGCCAGTATTAGGTTGTACACGTCGCTTTAACATTTTATTATTTTAATCTACTTAATTTTAAAATGTCCTTTCATTTAACAAAAGAACTCTAATCCATATTTTAAGTTTTGCACGTCAATAGTTTTGAACTTTTGAAGGAAAATACCAATTTTTAACAAACCGTGGGGATGGACAACGCAATTTACTTAGATCCATATCTTAAGTTTTGAACATGAATAACCTAAATAAATCCCACCAACTCCAACTTACACCACACCACCACGTCACAATGACACAATAACCTTTTAGTTCAAGTATTTTAAGTTGCTTCAAATTTCTAGGCTTAAATTTACATAATGTTAAAACATTTGTAAATTATGTACAATATAATATATGATTCATCTTAATTTTCGGATGTTTTAAAATCAAATCAATATAAAACTTATCAAATCAATATATATATATATATATATATATATTAATAGTTTGATCCTCCCGTGTACGGGAGTTTATTTCAAGTTTTGTTTTTAATCGTTTACTATTTTATGATGATTTATTTTTTTTAACGTTTGGGGTTTATTAGTTGAGATGTTTAGGTTTTTTAGTTTTTTAACGAACACGAGCATGCTAATTTTTTTAAATGTACAAACATGAACACAGATATATGTCTAATGAAAAAAGAGACGTTGATGTAGTTGACGATGGTGGGTAGTATTGGAAGTTAACCGACGATGGAGATGATAGACCAGCAACGAAGAACATTCAAAGCAGATAAATTAAATTAGAGTTTGATAATGAAAGTGTTTATCAATAAATGATATCTTATAACCCATTTGAGGGCTATTAGAGTTTGATAAGACACATGACCCGTGAAAATTATTCTTTGATAATTAAAGAGTTATTTCACAAATAAATGAGATGTTATAACCCGTTTAAGGGTTATCCGGGTTTGGTGAGACCCATGACCCGTGAAAATTATTGTTTGCTTATGAAATAGTTTTACAAATAAATGAGATGTTATAACTCATTTAAAGACTATCCGGGTTTGGTAAGACCCATACATGCGAATTCGGGTCAAACGCATGAGAAGCCTCCATTTATAAATCAAGCAATCTGGTGGCTCTAGAGAATGGGGGAAACAACCTGAGAGCGACGCCTAAGATTTTATGGTAGGCAATTATATAGATAGTTAGATTTGTTGCATTTAAGCTCATGTAGAGATATCTATTTTAAAAAGAGAGTCGGATACATTAACTTGCTCTGATTAAGAAGAAATCTAACATAATATGAACGATATATTGATTTTTTGTGTTTGCTAAATTTGATGTATGGTTTGAAAATCTTGGTATCGCATGGATAATTATTCAAAAACAAACTAATGACAAAATTGGATTGTTATAACTCATCAAAATAAATGAATAAGTATTTGCCTAACTTTGAAATACTTTATTGATCAAGTAAACTAAACTCAAAAACTTGATTACAATGCTCTACCCTAAACATGGTACATATAACAAACCCATACACAAACTAGGACTCAATTAATTAATTATGCAATAATAAGTTTACACGTATCCTATCATTACTCGATTAGAATTCTAAAATAATTATTCACAAACTAATTAAATATTAATGTTTATTGACTAATAACTTGCACACCAAGCAAACAACTCTCCTAGCCGGTCCTCTAGCCACAAACGACTAAGGAATTCCCAACGGAATGCTTACTTTAACGTGATATGTAATAAGCCTGCAGCATAATTAGCGTGATATGTGTGTATCAAAGAATGAGCAGTAATGTGTTTGACTAAAAATACATTATTCTATAACAGTGTACACATATGGTGGATGTGTGATGTGTCGTTGTATAGGTAAGCTTTAGGTAGACGTACCATTGTCTACACAATTCATCAACGCTTTTGAGAAAAGTTATTTAATATAACAATAATAAACTTTGGTTAAATAAAAAAAACTCTTAATTTTATGACATAATTTAAAAAATAGATGAGTATATTTAAAAACTATTTGAGTTTAAATACGTCACCGACGGAGTATCGCACTAGCTTTAAGTATCACCTCATGATTCTCCTATTTAGGGTTGATAAGATACGTCATGTTTGTCGCATGGCGTGTTTGGACTCATTTAGTGAGCAAGCAGTACGTTGTAGAGAACTCCCGAGATTCAAGTCCCGATACGATTTGTTTAAGGATGTTTTTTTACATACTCAGACATGCCGAGATTTCTATTAAGAAAGAACCATTTGTGAAATTTTTGACCAACACGTTTCAAGGAAGATCAACACTCAGATGAGCTGACATTTTAGTATTTGGATGGATGTGAGAGAAATAGGTAGGTGTAGATCTAACATGAGTTTTCTCTTTTGTGGGCCTGAAGAGTAGTGATTTCATGGTAAGTAGGGCATGATGTGTAACTGCGTTAAAAGTTGTTTAATACATAATGACCAAACACAATAAAATGTGTCATGACAACTAACAAGTGTTTATAATTTTAACGTTGACACTTAATTTCTTTATGCTTGAGAGTATGGAGCTACTTAGTTTTGTCCAATGTTATCATGAATGGTAATATTATAACCTAAGATGTATGAAAGTCCAATATAATCAATTCCTTATGATTTTAACCTTTTAAATTATCACATATAAAAATGATTAAAACGAATATAAAATTTTTTTTGCCACTACAAGTTTTTGACTTCAGTAACCCATGTGCCATTTGGTTTAAGGGAATTAAATCGACATGACCGACAGCTTATCTTTCATTGCAAAGAATTTAGTAGTTGAATTTCAAACTAGATAAAAAGGTACGCGTTTTGTGAGACTTAACTTTTATATTTGGCTCATTTGTCGGTTGATTTTTGTAGCATAAAGTGAAACTTGACATATGCTTCAACCACCATGCCTTTATATTTATTTAATTCATATATATTATCCATCCTTTCACCGTCAATAAACACTATAAACCAATTTAAAAACATTACGACCAATCAATAAGCATGTTGTTTGCCCCCTTTCTTTGAAATATGTCACATTCATGTCATATATATGTGTTATGAATGTATGTAATTCATATATACTTACTTGTCCGTTGCAAGGATACCATACAAATTACAATATATATATACCCCAAATATGTTATATATGTTTGGCAATTTCTAATAAATGTCTTGTACAATATATACCCCAAATATGTTATATATGTTTGGCAATTTCTAATAAATGTCTTGGAGTGCAAGGCAAGTTAACGTGGTATGCAAGTCACAAGTTAAAAGAACATAAAGATTTTAATACTTTACTAACATGTCGGTTTAGGATGTTAGATTTATTTAATTATCTTAATCACTAGCCTATTGTTTAAGAATCCTAGTTACATACAAACGTGATTATGTGTGGTCTATATAAACTCTATGTAGGGTTTCATTATTGTAATTAAGTTTTGAGATAGTTTCTTAATGCAATAAACGATTTTGGGTATTAGCCAAATTAACGAGTATACCAATTCAGCTATTGAATATGACAATAATTTGGTTAAAACGTATTTATCATTGATCTACCATGGTTGATGTAACCCGGTTTTTCAAAGGTTAATTTAAGCATCATATTGAATATCTTTTAATTTAATTTAAAAAAAATAATTTGACAATAATTTGGTTTAAACATATTAATCAATGATATATCATGCCCGAAAGCCAAACACATTGTTGCATGCTGGCTAGTCTAAGTCACATATAGTCTATACAATAAGTTGTAAGATATAACATATGAGCTAGTATATGACAATTAATAAGAAACTAAGAAAGTAATGTTTAAATATGTGGAAAAGGGGAGTATCATTAGTTATGGAAGAAATGATGGTTTTCTTTTATTTTAAATAGAACAACAAGATATATGGAGATGGGTCAAATATTATATATAGAGTTGTAATTATGTGAATAAAAAGCAATATCTAGACTAGAGACAAGATTGAAACATGTTGGGGCAAGGGAAATGAAGTCAACCACAAGGGTGTTAGCTTTGCCTTCACGTACCCAACACAAGGGCTCCATAAATCCATCTACAAACTCTCACCACATCATCAATATCATAAACATCATTTTAATCCATTAGAATAGTTTCCAGGGTGGGTTAGATAGGAAAATTCCATAATTAATATGTTAGTTTATAAGGAAGTAATATAATAATTAAAAATATAAACTTATAATAGCTAGTGAGGATTGGTTTCACATATGTGAATCAAGACTTCATTCACAGTGTGAATTTAATAAGTTTTTTGTATTCACTTGTGCTTATATCTCAATGTAAACACGTACGGGAACTAGTGTTATACTTATCAGGTATACAATTACTATAGAATTACTTCTAATGCACAAGTAAGAATCAGTGTAAACACGTATGGGAATTGTGTGTATTTTTGCATACTATATGTTCTATTAATTTCATTTTTTTTATTGAAAGGATAATCAAATCTACTCTTTGATAATACCCCATCAATGTTCATCACGAGACTTGAACCGTTAATCTTTAATTGAGGAAACACTTTATAACACATCAGGATACTATTCGGTCACCCATGATGTTGTTTGGTCTATTAATTTCAGAGTTAAACTAGGTAATCGTACTCAACTTTACTTTATTAGTGTCAAAGTTTGGTAATATGTCAAACTCACTCTATAGTAAAGAAGTTCAATCAAAATCTGAAAGTAGAAAATAACAGTTATAAAGTCAAACCCAGTCAAAGCTATCTCCAACATAATTTAATTGGGTCATATCTACCTAATCATTTTCAAATATAATTTAATTGGATAACATGACAGCTTGTTGTTTCCCTTCTGTTTTAATGTAAACACTACATATTGTGAAATATCTTCATACGTTTTCAAACCTAAACAAATTGGTTATAGGCTATAGCAAAGCCAAACTTTTTAACCGGCTAACCACACTCTCAATTTTAAATCTACACATTTTTCTATCATGAGACTTAAACCCTTAACTTATTTAGAAGAGACACATTGATACCACTAGCTTCTCACTTAGTTAAGTTTATTCTTGATGTGTCTTTATATGTTTTCCAAATGTTTTGTTTTGTTTTCGTGAATAGGCTTAGTAATATGTGTGATGTATATTCTTGGTATAACATCGAATTATACTCAAACAATTAGACGACACCTTAATATAATTTAGTTTTTTTTAACAAAGAATCAGTTTTCATCTATAAAGCAATAAAGCAAAAGCAATTTTTTTAACTTTTCTAGAAAAGGGGTGAAAAATAATTTATAATTTTATACTAAAATTTATAAATCGCACCAACTGTTATTCCTTTAAAACGTGATATTAGCAACTTATATAAACATCAATGTTTTACTTTGAATATGTTGAATGTGAAAAATCAGACCTTGACTAAAAGAGGCCAATTTGCCTTCTATTAGTTATTGATTTTGGACCAATGTTACATGTTTGGTTGCAATATTGGATTTTTGTGCTTTATTGTTCTCGTAAAACAAAAATGTCTTCGTCGTTTTTTCTTGTCATGCCATTTAGGATACATGTGGCTTAGATTTTAGTTCAAATCAAATATTCAAACTAAAAATCTTTTTAAGAGCTAAAATAATTGACTAGAGCTTTGCAACAAGCTAAGAATCATTTAGTTCAAGTGGAACTAGTGTTATGGGCGTTAGCCTCACTTCATCTCAAATTTTGACACTGGTTAAACCATTTTAGGTATGAATGTGGAGGGCGTTGGCCTCAAAGGCGCAAGCAAAGCAGCGCCTCATGCTCCCTCTTCACTTACCATTTAACTTTTTAAACCAGTAAAATAAAATTACATCTCACATTGTTTTGTTTTGTTTTAGTTTTATTTGTTTAAATTAAATTAGGCATTATTTTAATAAAATGTTAGTAAAACCATTACACACTTTTTAGGGGTTGGTTAGTAAAAACTCTCTTGCCCATGTGGCAGTTATGTGACGTTGTGACGACACTTTTTTTTAAGTAGCCCCCTTCTTAACATCGGGTCCAAAGAGTCGTACATAAAAATTATTTATATAACCATCAAGTAATGGGTTCATGATCTTCTTGACAAGAGATTTGTGGCAAGTTAAAAATTGTTCATTGTGTAAAATAAATGAGATGTTGATAAAGTTAAAAGTTGTGTTTAAAATTATGATCTAAAAATTTGATGGAAACTTGTCTTGCATAGCAATACTATAGTGAATTAATAGTATGTTTAGGGTTTAGAGAAGTGAAATGGTGGAAGAGATATGGTTTTTTAAAGAACTTTTTATATTTTAAAAATGAGAAAGAGTTTAATGTACGGTTTAGAATGCACTTAACATGTTATCTAACTTTTCAAAGTGATCAAACCTCCCTAAAGTTTTATTCGAAGGCAAATATATTTTACTTTCTTGGACTCGAACCCAGTGCTTTGGGTGTTTAATAAATTTTGTCTCTGTCAGTAGTCCATTAAGCGGGATAAACATCTATATAGTTGGGGCCGGTGAGCATCATCTGTAGGGGATTCATCATTCATCAGGGCCGGAGCAGAGTAAGCCAAAAAAATGTTGGTAATCGAACAAACTGAATTGCATGAGAATAAAGATATGTAAACAGGCCCAAAACCAATATTCTGTTCAACTAGAACAAACCCGAATGCAAAAAAGCCCAAATATAAGCTTCAGTGCAAACACTAAATCGAATTAGATCGAGCGACCGACCTAAAAAACCCGAGACCAACTAAATCATAAGTGGTACGGTCCTCGGGTTCTAAAATCCATTGAATTCAGTTTTGCTCCAAGCGGTTCGGTTATGAGCCCATGATTATCATTTGCAAATAGAGGTGCACAAGCTAACTAGTTAACCGATTTCTAACTGAAAACCTAACTAGTTAGTAACCGGTCCACCACTAACTGGTTATAGCTGGTTCTATCCGCCGGTTAGAAATCGGTTTATATTAATGATTTTCGAAACTGGTGACAAACCGGTTAACCTATTTTTATTTTTATTTTTATAAAAAATGTTTTTTTTTCGGTTATTCACCGGTTAACCGGTTCGTTTATACCCGAAACCAGTTATGCCTGAGTAGGGGTTTCTTGTCTCAAAACCGGTTAGTACCCGACCCGATTAACAAGTTATTTCTCGCCAAATAATTAACAAGTTATCGGTTAACCGGAATGTGCACCTCTATTTGCAAATGTTAACTATATATATAGTTCAACTTGTACAAAAGTCAAAAGCAATCCAAATTTATTTTTATGAAACTTTGTTTAAGCCCATCTGTCCAATCGATTTACAGAAATAAAGATGAAACTAAACATTTCAAACCATATTTTAAATGAGTAAATTACAAATTTAATCTTTTATGTATATATCAACTTGTATTTTTGGTTCTTTATCTTTAAGAATTACTTGGGGTGAGCAAAAAACGGTTCGGAACCATCAAAATCGAGGAACCGGAACCGAACCGGTGCCTCAGAACCGCTAATGTGTGTACCGGTTCGGTTCTCGGTTCTCAGAATTTGCATTAAATGGTTCCCGGTTCGGTTCCGGGTAAAACCAGCGATTCTAGACTTGGAACCGAAGAACCGGAATATTCAAAACGTTTTAAATAAATTAACCAATCCCCATTTTTTATTGAGTAACTTATTAACCAGCATCCATTCAATCATTTTTTAATTCAAATCTTCTTTTTTTACGTTCAAGAATTAGCAACCATGATCAATTTTGATTTAAGATATCAAGATAATTTAATATAAAATGATACGATATTCAATTAATCTATCGTTGCTAATGATTTATTTAACTTCAACACTTATGTTTTAATAAAAAATATAACGGATGTTCATGTTGTAATCTAAATTAGTTTTACCATGAACGAAGACATACAATTGTATATACTTGTTTTGCAACTTGTTTGATAAATAAATGATCGAACCCGTTCTAGCCAGAACCGATTAGCGAGAACCGGCTTTAGCGGTTCTGAAACCGAACCGGTTTACTATAATAGGTTCCGGTTCTACTTTTCACTCATTTTCGGTTTCGGTTCGGTTCCGGTTCGGTTCTCACGCTTCTGAACCGTTCCACAGCCCTAAGAATTACATGGCGTCCTTTGTATAAGTGTTTTGTAAAAGTTAGTTAGTTGGGTCATTTACACCAACTAAAGTTGACTTTTATTGTTAACAAGGATAGTTCGGTTTTTTTACCCCTAAGTATATATGTAAGTTTAAAACCATTGATCTTTTAGTTGTTTAATTAGTGTATTCATGTAGTTGCATAGTTGTTTAGGGTAAACTCATTGCCCATGAAAATTTTAGTAAATAAAATATTCTATACACACTTTTTAACTAAATCTCTTAATAAATAATAAAACTCAATAAAAATGGCCCAGTTATATAAATAAAAGCAATGGTTTCATACTTTCATGAGCAATGGCCCATTTGAGTTTTCAGCCCGAATCCCCCTTTAAAATCCAAATCCAAAATAACAAAAAATTAAGGATAGCGACGGTAAACTCAGGGACCGTGGGTTTGTTGTGAGTCAGGCTGCGCTGAAGGCTGAATCGAGCAAAGTTGCTAAACACGAGAAAACTTGTTTAGATAATCAACATGTCTTCCTCTCATTGCTTTTGATACATTTGGTTTTCAGGCCCAGAGGCTGTGAATTTTTTGAGTAGGGTTCAACGTGTCGTACACGGAACCTCTTCAGCTCCTAGGTCACAAAGCTTCGTTTTTAGTAGGATTGGCTTTGCTATTCAAAAGGGGGTTGCGGCACAGCTTGTTGCCCGTTTACCTGCCACTTTATTGTAATCGTTTTGCTTGATATGTGATCGATTAGTAAACTTCCATCACTACTTTTTAATTAAAAAAAATTGTAATGAAAAATACAAATAGATAATGTTATGTTCCAAAAATAAAAGAATATATTATATCTTTTTTGTTTCTATACGTGTGGAAACTTATGGTTAATTGGTGAATATTTTAGTTTTTGTGATCTGACCTAACCCGACCAGAAGAGTTACTGAAAAATAATTAAAATAAAAAATATCCAAGCACAGGCATATCGGGTCCGGTTCTGGGGACGGTTTTGGTACCGAAATCCATACCTTGTCCGACACTACATGTAGGGTCGGGTCCAGGTACTAAAATACCGTTTCTAAAAAAATCCGGTTCCAGGTATTTTCACCGGGTACAATTCTAGGTTCGGTTTTTTTTTCACTTGTAGTTTATGGTGGATAGTTATAAATCCAAGCATAGACAAATAAGAAAAAAAAATCATGGAGATACTATTCCATCGCTTGCAGTTTTGGGCCGGCCCAAAAGCCCATGATTTGGGCTCCTACCACCGTAGTCGTATGAAACTTATTTTTTATTTAGGTAATAAGGAATGGGTTGCAGAGTAATTGATTGAAGTTGTAAATCGCCTATAAATAAAAAAGTGGGCAAGGGAGATTCAACTCTTTTCTGGCATGACCATAGGATTGAAAATGATATTTCGGCTTTAATGTAACCAAATTGCTTTAAAAAAGACTGACAAGATCAAAGTTTGGTATGGGATTGATGTCGCCCTATAAGGCTGGTCGCTATGGGGCTCCGTTGGGTGATGTGGCGGGCGCCGTTGGGCGTGGAACACCATAGTGGGGCTCCGTTAGACCAAGGGCACGGAAGATTTGGCCATTGCAATGGCTGGCGCGGTTAAGGAAATTTGGTGGGCCCCTCACTTTCCTCTCTCAACCTCTCTCACTCACATACATATATATATGTATGTATATATATATGGGCGCCAATGGGCATTAAACCACAGCAGGGCATTATTGGTTGGGGTTTCGAAACCCCCGATGATTATGTGGCGCTGACGTGGCACCGGGAAGGTGCTTCGAAGCCCCTCACCATAAAGGATAGCCTAAGGGGGAGGTGTTGAGGAGTCACAAGTTTTTTCATTTCAAAAATTAATTGATAAACACCCTTGGTCGCCTAATAAGGACTCGTGGAAAATGGGAATGTGAATATCAAAAGAGATTTTATTGTTAGACAAAATATAAAATTGATAGAATGGAAATTGCTCCTAGGAGTGTCATGGCAACCTAGATTAAAAGTATTCCCAAAGAAAGTTACATATTTGCTTGGAGATTTTTTATGAATATGTTACCTACAAGGGTTAAGCTGTCTAATAGAGGGTTAAATGCTTCATTTTGTTAGGATTAAACGTACACACGAAACTGAACATGACACGAAAGCAATAAACGACACGAGGATTTAACGTGGTTCGGTCTAAACTGACCTACGTCCACGGGTGGCAACTAGATATTCTTTATTGAGTGACAACGATTACAAGTACATGACATCAAATATATAAAGATACACTTAGGGTTTGTATCTTATTCAACAAGAAATCCAAACTGGGCCGGGCCTGCCCTTTGGACTTCAAATAATAAACCGGGCCTACACCAAAAGGCCTACGAAACCCAACAAACTCCCACTCGGAGGTCTTGAGTACTCTCTTCTGCACTCCTGATTGTACTTCTGTAATCTAAACATTTGACTTCTAGTTACCACCGCCTTCTCATCAATTAACCTGAAGGCCCGTTGAAGCTCCCCGGAGCTCCAACACGTCAGTCACGGCTAAAACTGCCCCTGACCCGTTCTCTGTCCCTACCGGCTCCCACTGAAACAAACTACCGGATCCTGAGATACCATGAGAACAAACACTCTCCATATTCAGCAAGTAATTCACTGGAGAGACTTTAACAGCTGGAATACTGGTTTTCTTAATCCACTGTCGACCTGGAACTGTAACTGAAACACGACATGTGCTCCCACTGTCACGATGTCCTTTGATTGATTTAACCTTCCTAGCTCGTTCATCCTGAATCTTCACTTTGGCTCTGGGTTTGTTACTTGCAAAACGAACCTTCTTCTGCCCACGAGATTCTGTGAACCGGAGTTTGTCTTTCACCAAAACTGGATCCACTCCTTTCAGTGACATATCGACCATATACAACGAACCTATTTTCTTGCCACGAGCAACAACGAGATTCCCTTTGACTACTTTCCACTGCCCATTCCCGAACTTAACATTGTAACCCTAGTCATCCAACAGCCCAACTGAAATCAAACTTTTCTTCAAACTTGGAATAACCCTAACATCTTTCAAAGTCAAAGAAATACCGGCTGAAGTTATCAAATCAACATCTCCCATACCCATAACCTCTAGACTATCATCGTTCGCAAGTCGAACCTTTCCAAAATCCCCAAACTTTAGATTCTTTATCGTTTCACTCCAGTGAGTGGCATGAAATGATGCACCAGAATCCATCACCCAAGCATCAACGTTATCCTCAACACTAAGAACGTAAAACTCATCCTCTGGGCATTCTTCTGCAGTGTTGACTTCTGTAACGTTAACCTCTTTCTTACCATTCGGACACTGATTCCTGAAGTGTCCCTTCTCTTTACAACCCCAGCATTTAATATCATTACGAGTCCTAGACTAACTCCTCTTCCTACTCTCACCGCCTCGTTGTTTTCCCCTACCTCTACTTTTTGTGACTAATATATCACTTGATGATCCACCTGAATTTCTGCGTCTTGAATCTTCTCCAAGAATCAAATCCCGAATCCCATCAAAAGTAATCTTTGTAGACGGACTACAAACCGCAGTCACTGTTTGCAACCAACTGTCGGGCAAAGAGGATAACAACAAAAGACCTTGAACTTCATCATCAAACTTAATGCCGACTGACACTAAGCGGGAGAGGTTCGAATTAAGATTATTGATATGCGTTGTAACTGACCCACCCTCTTTCATTCTGGTTGTCACTAACTCTCTGATAAGATAGACCTTATTCGTTGCCGAAGGCTTCTCATACATGTTGGATAGTGCGTCCATCATACCACGGGCTGTGGTTTCTTTCATGACGTTAAACGCCACATCTTCCGACAATGACAAAGTAATACAAGCCCTAGCTTTCTTGTCTAACTTCTTCCAATCTGCTTCTGACAACTTTTCTGGTTTTTCATCCTCAAGCACTACATCCAAGTCTTTCTGACAAAGTAGCTCCTCAATCTACATCTTCCACTAACCAAACTTCTGTCCATCAGACTTCTGTATCGAAACCTTTCCGTCTTCTGCCATGATAATGACTAAAACGAAAAACCAGATAAAAATATAGACACGACAATGAACGGGCCTGAACTTAACGACTGTTCTACTGAACTCTGTTAAACAATCAACCTATTTTAAACGCTGCGGAATAACGAACTGCAAATCAGAAAACTGAAACTTTAACTGAAACGATAAAACCTGACAAACGCGGTTGGCACTGATTATGCGTTTCTTTGCACAGTTTCTTCTGATAAACAACGGTTCTTTAACAAAATTGGATCTTGATTTAATTAAACCCGGCTTGTTCGCTTAACCAAAACTAAATAACTCATGCACCTAATCCAAAAAAAAAATTGCCCAAGGATTATGCACCACAAAATAGGCTACTGCCTTCTTCAGCCAATAAAAAAGGTCAAGCCCCTTTCTTTGTCTTCTTCCTCAAAACTAACCGAACCAAAAGGAATAAACAAATCCTTTTCTTTCTTTACTTTTTGAATGATGCACAAATTCAATATTATTTAATTGATGGTCACAGCATGCAAACTGACGATGTAGCTAAATTGATTTTTAAATCACAAGTCTTCAACCGTCTCCTGCTAAAACGCACCTGCGATTTAGCCTCTTGATCTGGTTCTTTGATTCTTATCTCAAATCCTAACTACTGATAACGTGCTTGACTGAACCCTCGTCGTTATCGTCGAGCTGGGTTAGCGGCGAAACAACAACGCGGTAAACCCTAACGACGATCGGAAACCGTAGCGACGGCGGAACCCTAGCGCAGTAGGGTGGCGGCGGCGGAAGGTTTGGGGGCGACTCGGCTGGTTCCCGTGTTCTTCTTGTGATCCCAACCTAAGCTCTGACACCACTTGTTAGGATTAAACGTACACACGAAACTGAACACGACACAAAAGCAATAAACGACACGAGGATTTAACGTGGTTCGGTCTAAACTGACCTACGTCCACAGGTGGCAACTAGATATTCTTTATTGAGTGACAACGATTACAAGTACATGATATCAAATATATAGAGATACACTTAGGATTTGTATCTTATTAAATAAGAAATCCAAACTGGGTCGGGCCTGCCCTTTGGACTTCAAATAATAAACCGGGCCTACACCGAAAGGCCTACGAAACCGAACACATTTATAATGTGTCCATTTTATTCAAGAGTCAACGCTAACTTGTCATATTTTTACATATTGTGAAGTTGTATCAACGGCCTGGAAATCGATCCTCGTCGGTTAATCTGATTGGTCCCAACACAGTAGAACCGAAGGAGTTCTATACATGGCTTGAAAAACTCAATTACCTAAGAAGAAGAAGCAAGTGTGGAAGGAATTATGTTTACTAATTGATGGGCCATTTGTAACGCTAGGAAAGAAGCTATATTTATAGCCAACGATATGACGGCATAGTTAATCTTTGATTCCATATTGCATTTCTTGTTTCATTGGAGCGTAATCAGAATTAAAAATGTTAAAGTAGCTTGAATCGAGTGGCTTCAAAACCAACTACTATTCATGTAATTTTGTTTTTTTTTTGTGTGGCTAGCCTTCTTTAACGAGCTTCCTACCTATTTAGTCACTTTTACAAAAGCATATAGTGTTTTGTAGAATAACTGGAAGACGTCTCTCGATATGTAAGACGATATTTCATAACTAAAACACATCACAATTCTCATTAGTTGATCTAAAAACTGCAAACCAACCACGAGCAAGTTTGATACGACAAAATTGTTCTACTGACTTCAACGTCGTGTTCACCTCCCTTAATATAAATTGCATCTTTTTATACGACTTAAAATGAGCTAATTTTGTAGAATTTCTTAAAGTGACATGTACTAATATTCAAAAATGTGTACTATCATATCGAATTAATATTCAAAAAGTTCAACTGCCATATTGTACGACGAATGAAAATTTGTGATCTTATTATGTGCATACATTAATGTGTACCAATATATTGTACGTCGAAAGAAAATTTGATGAAGATTGAGTCGATATACAACATTGTCTCGCGTATTTAATGCCATATTGCCTTTTATGTTTTTTTTACACCGAACAAGTTTTGGTTCGTAATGTTATTTGAAATAATGTCACACGTTTTACGGTTTTTATCAGGACTAAAGGACATTATGTTGGCGTTGTATGTAAAGTAATTACGTAATATATTTTCATGTATCTCATGACTATAGAAGTAAAGTATTACTAGGCAATTATATAAAAATTAAAATAATATTTTTTAATTGGGTACTAAATCACTCTACATGCACTTAACCTCAGGGGCGGATCTACAGTGATATCGGGTGGTTCCTCGGAACCACCCGAGTTTTGAAATAATAGTGTAATTATATATAGAAAATAATAAATGAACCACCCTATAAATTAGAAAGGAATCACCATATAACCATTTGAAATGTTTGTCTGTCTGGTAACACGCCGGTTTTGTAACCCGGAGGTCGCGGGATCGAATCTCGTTTTTTTAATTTTTTTTCTTTTTTTTACTAACTTACCTAACATCAGTTAGGGTTTTAAACAAACACAAACATATAACCAGCACAAACAACACAGCGCCTCTCCACCCCTTACCTGATTTCAGCCCCTGACTCGGTCACTCCCTCACTCCGGCAGCCTCACTCAGTCATTCCCGCACTCCGGCACTGTCACTCCGACCGTCGCCGTCGGCCATCCCCGTCCTCTGTAAGCCGTCTCCTTACAGTCCTTACTCGAATCCTCTTAATCTCCCACTTTGAAGGTAATTTTACATTTATAATTCATTGTTAAATGTTAATTGCTCTTGACTTCTTGTTAAATGTTAATTGTTCTTAATCGTTAAGTGTTAACTACTTAATTGTTTAAGTTATTTGTTAAATTTAGTTTTAGTTTGTTAGATTATTGGTTTTAATTTGTTACTTTCTTAGTTTTAATTTTGTTAGTTTGTAATTGATGATTTGTAGGTATGTTGAATGTGAAGATATATTATCAAAGTGAACAATCGAACCTTGGATCATAAGCATTTTATTTTTAATTCGTAAAGACTACTGTATAGATATTATGTGTTTTTTAATTTCTAATGACGGTGTCTCTTTTATTAATTTATCGTATATTTATTATGTAATGAACTTTTCCCGAACCATCGAACCGACCGGAACCTCAAACTGACCTGGAATTTTTTATACCCGACACGGTGAAATTGAAACATCTAAAAGTAGTGCACCACCCGAAAAAAATTTCTGGATCCGCCACTGCTTAACCTAGTTGTATAGGACATTTGTGTAGAGGGGCATGTGAGTTTAAAAAAAATATTAAATTTTTTTCTTATGTTTAGAGAGAAGGATGCAATGATCACTTTGTTACTAATGTTTACATGGATAAGGAATATGCCATGGAAGGCCATGCATGTAATAAGTAGGTAGGTAATTGTTGACACCAGCCTAAATTTAGTTAATTAACTTTATATATAACACTAAAACTGAGATATTTTTATTTTATCCCTTGGGATAAGTTTGATTTTTCTATTATATCTTTTCATATTTTGGTGAGTTATATGGTTAATAAATATCAACATGTTCGTATTCATTTATGTTCGTTGGTTAAAAAACTAAAAAATCTACACTTCTCAATTGAAAGAGCTCAAATGTTAAAACAAATAATGAACATAAGAAACTAATATATACGTATTAAATAAAAACAAAACTACGTTAAAAATATAACAAAACATTATAAATTATAAGATAGCAAAACGATTAAAAACATAAACCTAAATAAATCCCATAAAACGGGGGACTCAAACTAGTAAATAATATAGCTTACTGTTTGTGTGTATTTTGAATATATAATGAACATGATTCATTATGTGTTTGATTCACTTACAAAGAATGAAATTACCCTTCAACGTACAATTTTGTTTAGAACAATGACAATCTATAGTATGACTGGGTGATCGTAAGTCAGCTTGCGGTCGTCGCCTATTTAATATCCCCAAAAAGTTTCTTTCGAAGGGCATAGCCCCTATTTCCTGGGTCCTCCCCGTGTTCTCTGATGAACATTCTCCCCTGATGCTACTTGACATCAGTTACTACCCTACAAATGTCGAAACCCTCTATTGTAACACAGGCAGGATAAGACTCTTGTTTTGGCTTAAATTTGAGCTGATGACCTCCCGAATGAAGCCTAATTCGTAGTTCTTATTTTTATTATCATAACCAATTAATCTTACCCAGAAGGTTACCCTTTGATGTATGTAATATATACTTTTAACTCATTATTAACCTATAAGAAAATTAATTTTTCTTTAATAAGTTGAGTTTGGTGACTTTATTAGAAAGCAACTATAACGTAAATGTGTGTAGAATATTTTTACTTGTCATACCCACATAAATTGTTTTTTAATCGGATGTGCATAAACCCTACTACGACCATAAAAAATCGGTTCGGGTATCGATATTATCTAAACCAATTCCGATAAAACTAAACATATTCCGACTGAACAACATCAGTACGGGTATTGGTATTATCAGAACCGGTATTAATTTTTATTTTTTATGATTTTTGATGAATTTAAACCACGTGTCGACATCATTTTAAGCATATCACGACGTTATTTTCAAGCTTTCTCTTTCAGTTGTTATAGCAAGTTCCGATATCATAACGAACTGAACCGATACTGACCAAATTTTCATCGCATCATTCAGTGATGCGATATAAATTTGGTCAGTATCGGTTCAGCGCGTTATAATATCGGAACTTGCTATAACAACTGAAAGAAAAAACTTTATAATATCGCCGTGATGGTAAAAACTCATTAGTTCATATTATTAGCAAGGAGTTTATTGTTTTTAAAAAACTTAGGGTATAAATCTATTAAGTTTATTGGTTTACATATGTTTTTGTTTATGTATATAATTTTGATATAAAAAAATTTTATCGGCTAGAAGTTGCATTGTAAAGGGTTTGAACCTTTGATTTCATGTTTCCCACCTTAATTATATTTATGTTTCAAATTCGGGACGGGTACTGAAATTAATATCAAAATTTTGAGTTTCGAGATAGGAATAGTATGGTATCGGTATTTCGCAAATATTTCGGTACCAGTACTGCTATCAAAAATTTGTGATTTTTAGGATCGGTATTTTTGGTACTGGTACCGAGCTCATCCCTAATAAGTAAATGTAAAAACGTTGAAACACGCACACACATTTCTAAATAATAATTACAATAAACTGTGAAGGAGAAAAAAATTAAAAGTTGAGGATCTAAATAGTAATTATAACTGAGTATAAGGGTAAATAATGAAAATTAAACATGAGACATAAGAAGAGAATCTTATTAAAATTAAGGGTTAAACATGACATTGTCAAAGAAGATAACCGAAGTAATGGTAACAGAAAAGAAAAGGCTTAACAAAGTTAAAAAAAGGGGTGGGGAGGGGGGGGGGGGGGGGGGGGGGAGATGAGTGCTACTAGCCAAACACATTAACCTAACATAAGTACAACACACAAACACACAAAAAGGTTGATAAAAATAAAATGGAAAATCTATTAAAGTCAACGGGCCAAAGATGCGTGATGTTAACCAACATCAACCAAACATCAAGTACAAGACACAAATTTGTATATATACAACTAGGTTATTGACCCGTGCGCGGTACATGTGGAAATATAAAATTCGTTTAATAAACACATATAATTTTAACCGACAATATTGTCCGTTCTTGAAAGTAAGTTCATTGAACTTGTCTAAAATCGAAGGATAGACAAAGTCTATTAAATCATATATTGGATATAACGAATTGTTAATTAGAAGATCATCGGAAATTTGTACATTCATTCATAATCATTTGGACCCCCCCCCCCCCCCCCCCGAGCATTCCCTTCACATATATCCAGTAGTTAATTCGCAGATTATTTTATCTCTTCAACATGTAAGGTTTAGCATCCAACTGTGAGCCTCGTGTTTTTTTTATAGTTTAAGTATCTTTCACTTTGACAAGATGTAGGAATAACTAATTGAAGTATAATTTAAAATAAACACGAACAAAAGTTTGTACAATTTAACTATTTATTTAACAAAAGTATCATAAATTTAGTATTTACAACTCCCTGAATACTTCTTTGTATACAAGGTTGTAGCATTTCGTTGTTGTCAAAGATTAATATAAATAGTAACAAACTGGTTTTTTTAATTGCTAATAACTAAACATTTACAAACATCAATTGGCTTATATGACTTGTTTAACGATTCATAGAGCCATAATTTGTATACACTCTAATATTGACTTGAACTTGTTATGACTTTAACTCAAGATCTAATAACCCATATTAGCTCAATCATGTTCTAAATCATGACATGAACTTGCACAACAATACATTTTGGCAACCCTAACTACATATCCATATAGTTGCTAATAACAGTCCGGATGTGGCAACCATTCGATATAGTTACGTATTTTATTTTCCATTATTAAGATACTAATATTGTATTCATCTTTTAATACATACAAAAGGTGAATAAAATAATTTTAGTAGTTCTTAAACATTTAGTAGTTTTCATTGAGCCCAACATTATGTATAAATCTTAAAATATTGGTTTTAGTTATTTATCTATATTGATAATCTTTATATCCACAAAGACAAGTGTCTCCAACATATGATATATTTATAATACAAAATCAAATTGCATAATGATATTGGCTAAAAAATAGTTTAATATATTATATAAACAGAGCTTTCTCTTTTTACAGTATTATTTGAAAATGAATTTAATAGACTTTCCCTAAATCTTGTCCATATGCAACCAATCTATTTTTTTTCCTCCTACAAGGTCATGCACTTCTTCTCCATCTTATTTTTGCTGATATTGACTTTGACTTTTGTTAATGGTCATTGCAAAACAGACTACAACTGAAAAAAAAAATACTTTCTTTTCAATTTGAGCAAAAGTTTCTTATCTGAAGGTGTTAGACCACAATGAATTATATAAGTGCGATAATCAGTATTAGTACATGAAATAACTTTTACTTCAACAAAACGCGTATCCAAATTAATTACTCGCAATCTAGTTCCATTACACAAACCGTTCTTCTGATTCATATTTCTTAATAACATTATTGGCACACCGACTTTTAGAACCAATCTACGAGTCAAAATGATTTTGGTCTTTTTTATTTTATTTAGTATAATGTGTTTATGAAAGTTATAGTTCAAATTAAAATATGAAAAAATAATTTATATGATCTTACTTAAAACCAAAAAACTGATTTTTATATGGACCACAACTAAATTTGTGAATTTTGTTGCTAAGTATGGAAACAATATAAATTGAGTAAACCAAATATGAGTAAAAAATAATGGAGAAATAAGTTTTAAAATCCAGTATACATTAAATTGGTCAAATAACATATTAAATTGGTCAAATAAATTAATGTGTATTTAATGCAAAACATATTAACTTTATAGTATAATCAAAAGTAATTATTTAAATTTCTAGTATACATTAAATTTGTCATTTATACTAATTAAAAATTGGTCAAAAATATAAAAAGATGAAATTTTTATAACATTGAATACTATAAAATATTGTTGCAAAAGCCTTCAATTTCGGTTTTGTAAAACCAGAAATAAATAAATGTAAATATTATTATAATTTTTTTTATTTTTCTTGGAAATTCAATAACTAAACAATATACTATTACTTTTTTTAATTATCACGAAATTATTGTCAACACTTTAGCATCATTACCTTGTTTAACAATAAATTTCATTACCTAATTATTTTTTCAATTTTATACATTAATCTTGACATTTAGCCTAATTAAAAATTGGCAAACTATAAAAGATGGAAACTTTTTATTTTCTGTTTAATTTATTAGTTTACTTTTTAATTTTGCCCGAATAATTTAGACAAATCGATAATTCTTGACATTTATGTCTAATTAAAAATTATTCAAATATAAAAGATGGAAAGTTTATTGAGATTGGAGACTATTAAAAAACTACAAAAGAGTGATCAAAATTCGGTTATTAAAAGCATAAATAAATAAATAAATGTATAAATGATTGAAATGTATCATTAAAACTAAAGATGATCTATAATTAGCATAAATAAGTAATTATAGTGAATATCTAAGATTTTATAAATATAAATTTGAAATAAGTAATAAACAACATATTAAATTGGTCAAATAAGTTAATGTGTATTTAATACAAAACTTATTAACTTTCGAGTATAATCGAAAGTAAATTATTTAAATTTTTTGTATACAATAAATTTGTCATTTATGCTAATAAAAAATTGGTCAAATATAAAAGATGGAAAATTTGTTGACATTAAAGACTATTAAAAACTAAAAAAGATTGTTGCAAGGGAGGTCAATCTCGGTTTTTAAAACAGAAATAAATAAATGTAAATATTATTATAAAAACTTTCCATTTTGTTAGAAGTTTACTAACTAAACAATATAATATTAATTTTTTTAATCATCACGAAATTATTGTCAAGATTTTAGCTTCATTACCTTTTTTAACAATAAATTTCGTTAGATAATTCTTTTTTATCTTGACATTTTGCCTAATTAAAAATTGGTCAAATATAAAAGATGGAAAGTTTTTATTTTCTATTTAGTTTATTAGTTTATTTTTTAATTTGGCCGGAATAATTTAGAAAAATCGGTAATTCTTGACGTTTCTAATTAAAAAATTGGTCAATGTAAAAGATGTAAAGTTCATTGAGATTGGAGAATATTAAAAATAAAAAAAGCGTTCAAATTCGGTTCTTAAAAACTTAAATAAATTAATTTATAAGACTGATTATATAAAAAACAATTAAATTACATGAATTGTGAAAAATACATGAATAAAAAAATATACGTCCAATCTTGTACAAAAAGTAAGACATTTTTGTAGAAAATACTTCATCCGTGACATTAATTAGCTATTCTAGTTGGGAACCATAAGCTGAAATGATAAAATTAAATAAATGTTAAACAATATATTATTTGGACTAAACGGAACTTTGGTCTGGGCTTTGAATATACCATTTCGTCTTGCAAAATCATTTTTATCGACCAATCTTCTCCGGGCTTTGAATTGTCCTTGAGACGCCATGGTTTCAAAATATGCACATTGAGGACACAGTCACTGTTTAGCGCATCCAATTGGTTTAACATTGTGATGTTTGTTGGCTCCATTTTCCTGGTGGTGAAAAAAAAAACAAAACATTAATTTCTGAACAATAACAATTTTAACCAAAAACTAAAAAACAAAATGAATGATATAAACAACAAAAATATAAACCTTAGAAACCAAGAAAATCATTTTAGCTCAATTTGGTGTGATAGTGTAAGAATACTTGTGTGAAAGTGAAGTATTTATATATAGTTCATAGTAAAACATTGAATTTTGGGAGGAATGAATAAAGAAGGAATGTATATACGAAATTAATTAAAAACATAAAATTAGGAAACTTCAATTACATTAAATCATAGACGAAAATAGGGAATGTGGATTAAGGGATTTTCAAATTTTGAATTACTAAAATGTAATGTTGTTAAAGTATATTATAAATACAAAATAATTCAATTCAAATCTTTAATTCTAGACTATATTTAAATATACGGAATTAACTTTATAATGTGGAAAAATAAGTTACTAATTTTTTTATTTGCATAAATATAATTAATCATCAATTCAATCAATTAAATAATTACCGTATATCTTGAATGATTATCAATTCCGTATATCTAATATCTAAAATTATAATCAATTATGATATATTTAAATTGCGAATCATATGGTTGAAATTTATAAAAATAGTCAACATAATATAATTAATAAGCATTTGAATAATTAAGTAACTGATATAAGCTGTGTAAAAATAACTAAGTAATTTCTTTTTTTATGTATTAACAACAACACAATTTTAATATAATAAACAACAATTTAGAAAATGAGTCATTGATATAGCATATGGTAAGTAGTAATAATAACTATAAATTAACATATATTTCAAATTAGAATCAGCCTCATATATTAACATATTTGATTGACTAATTTTGAATTAGTCAATCGGTCAGAATCTTTATTTACAGTAACCCGTAATGATGTTTAATCAAAACCTTAATCAAATGATCAAATTATATAGTTTATTAAAATATAGAAATTCCGTAATTAAAGAATTCCTTAATCAAATGGAAAGTTTATCCCTAATTTACAGAAATTGATTACAGAAATTGATATTTCATAAATATAAAAATAGAAACAATTATAGTAAAGTTAAATCCGTAATCTCTGTATCTTAGGCTGTTTTATATTGAATCCAACGTATGAAATATCAATTAATTATCTCAAATAAATTATACCTGGAAGGAATCCTGATTATTAAACTAACTGGAGGTAACGTTGATGATGAGCACCTTCATCGATGGAGACCGTGAATTTGACAGATAAATGAATTGAAGGTAGTGATAGGCGGAACATGATGGAACCGTCAATGAGAATGGAGGCGTGAAAGAGGAAAATTGATTTGGGTTTCTAGGTTAAGTTATATTATAGTATACAAAATAATAAAAATAATATAAATAATAAAAATCGTAATTAACTAATAAATAAATTGGTTAATCATTATTAAATTAAAGATTAAATTAAAGTTAAAGAGAATCATTAAAGGGAATTGATTGTATCTTATTTTAATTTAATTTGATTTATTTTATTTAAATGAAAATTAGAGAGGTGATAGATATAGATGGAAAGTTTAGGAAACAACCAATAGGAAGAGAGGAAATTGAGTTAAAGTCTATTGGTTTAATAGTATATATAGATATATATATATACAAATTTACAAATGAAATTATTGAATTTACAAAAAGAGTTTCAACATGAATAAAATTTTACATCCAACATTTTTCTTAGAGCTTCAATTTATCATCACAAAGTAGGTCCATTTGCATTTTTAGTTTTACATTTAGGTGTGCTTGGGATTCCTTTTTCAAGTTCAAAAGGACTTCTTGTGAAAAAGACTTACAATATACGACTTTCTAAAAAGAAATTTTCAATAAAGATATTTGGTTGACCAACCTAAAAGTAATATGGTTTTTTATATAAGATTCATGAAAAACAAAATCTACTTGGTTTTATGCAATAAATTTTACATATGCAAATTCACAACTCGTTGAACCATTTGCCATTTCACCCATAGCTAATAATTAAATAACCAATTGAGGATAACAAGATATAATAGTAGAAAAAATCACATGAAATACACAAAAACTGTAGAACAAAATCAAACGAATTTATTAAAACCGAATTGTACAAACTTGGTGACGGGACAGATTGAGAAGAGGAGAAATTGGTGGCTGGAATGGACTACACCTTGTGTTTTATAATCGAAGAGAGGGTAGCTAGGGGAGTAGTTGATAGCTGTAGGCTGTAGGTGTTAAATTGATGGTGACAGAGATGTAGTTGAGAGCTGCATGTGCTAAATTCATGGTAGCAAATGTGTAGTTGAGACCTGCAGGTGTTAAACAGATGGTGGCTGCAATGGTTAATTGGTGGTGACAACGATCTAGTTGATAAGGGTGTGATGAGTATTACTCTTCCTCACAAAACCCAAAAGTTCATAAAGTTGGAATTATTTAACTTAAAAAAAACTCCTTTTTAGACTTTTTGAAAAGTTAAAATCCAAAAGAACTTAATAGTTAATACACTTAAAAAAACAAGTGATGCTATAACTATTACAAAAACAACAAAGACTAGCAATAAATGAGTTTTAGTTACGGCGAATCTAATATAGGTTGAGAGATATCCCGCATTACCCTTAACTTTTTTGGTAAAATACATTTCTAGTGTAATTTTTTTTCTTCTTCTTTGTTTAATGTATTGACTACCCATTAACAAAACTTTTTAGACCGTTTTATTACTTAACTTTTCTTCTAGACCCACAATTGATTTTAATATCATATTTCATACTCAACTATAAAGTTATATCTGACTTTATGAAACTACTTTTATGATTTTATGATTTTAGATAATTATAACTTTCCACTAGGAATCATATAACTCAATGCCCGATCCATAACCTATCCTAAAAGGCTAAAACACCTTAAACATGTCTCAAAACTCAAGTGTAAATAGGGGTGCAAACGAGCCGAGCTGCTCGCAAGCTACTCGAGATCGGCTCGTTAAAAAGCTCGAACGAGCCGAGCTTAATCGAGCCCGAGCCCGAGCTCAAGCCTAAAAGTAAGCTCATAAAATAAACGAGCCCGAGCCCGAGCTTCACTTATCGAGCTCGAGCCGGCTCGCGAGCCTAAACGAGCCTGCCATTTATATAATTTTTTAAAATATATATTTAATAATTATTAATATATATATATATATATAATGTTATAAAAAATAAATAAAAATAATTAAATAATATTTATTATTTATACAGAAAATTATAATAGAAAAATATATATAAAAATAATTATATTAATTAAAAAATAACTAATAAATGGCAAACAAGCCGAGCTCGAGCTTGAAAAACTACTCACGAGCCAAGCTCGAGCTTTAGAAATAGAGCTCGAAACGAGCCGAGCTCGAGCTCGAGCTCTGTGTAAGTTAAACGAGCCGAGCTCGAGCCTGATCGAGCTCGGGCTCAGCTCGGCTCGTTTGCACCCCTAAGTGTAAATGTGTAATTATGCTATAAGTTCAAGTTTTCAATTAATTTTAAGTTTATAACAGCTGCACGATAATGAAAACATCACAAACATATAATCATTTATAACCTTTTCATCTTAAAACATTTAAATATCACATAAATTATGATCGATAAAAGTTACATTAAAAACTTAAAAAGTCACCTTTCACTTATTGTACATATCATATAACATAACGTATTTATTCACGCTACAACTTAATTTCGCAACCACTCACCAACGTCACATAAAAAAACCTAACCCAATCTCAAGCCGAAACACGTTAACATCAGCTTCCTTATCCTCATGTTTTTTCATCCCTATTTATATAGAGTATTTAATTATTTCTTTAACCAAAACGAAATATTGTTATCATCATGCTAACCTATTCTAGGTGCCGATTAATTGCTAGTTATTTTGGTCGTTTAGTATTTATGATTTGAGATTTATAATAACCTTGACTTGTACATACTTTATTATCATGAATAAAAAAGTGATTAATCAAAAAAACCCAAATTAGAAATTAGCATCCTAAACTAGACTAAACAAATAGACACGTGACACCAACACTACCCCACCGCCGTACACCGCGGTGGCGCGTGATGTACAATATCCAGTTGGTTGCTTTGCTGGCATCCATTATCCTTTATACACACCCTCCATTTTACTAAAACACCCATTAATAGGGGTTTTCTATACACACCCTCCATTTTACTAAAACACCTATTAATATGCTCCGTATAGAGTTATACGAGGTGTATAGATCTCTATATATGCCATGTATAGCACTATACGGCGCGTATGGACACCCGTATAACCCCGCGTATAGCTCTATACGGGGCATGTTAGGGGGTGTGGGGTTCCCCTAGTAGGACCCCTTTAAATTTAATTAACTCTTTTTGTTTTTTATTTTATTATTAATTTCAAACTATAAATATTACATAAGCACCGACCTGAGTGTTTATAGCTTTATTTCATCACTCTCTACAACACTTCTTGTTTTTGTTCATCTGGGTTTCAATCTTTTTAACCCAAAACACATTAATCATCAATCTTTTTAACCCAAAACACATTAATCATCAATCTTTTTCATCTGGGTTTCAATCTTTTTAACCCAAAATCCATTAATCATCAATCTTTTTCATCTGGGTTTCAATCTTTTTAACCAAAAACCCATTAATCTTTTCAATCTTTTTCATCTGGGGTTGAATCATTTTCAACTAAACCCATAAATCATCAATCTTTATCATCATCAAAGGTCAGTTTTCAACATTTCTTATGACATTTATATAACAATAATATGTTCTTGGTTTAAATGTCTTTTGATTCTTTTTTATGTTCTTGGTTTTTTATGAAATTGATGACGTGTATATTGTAATTTGGTATGAAAAGGATCATAATATGTTAACCGAAGAATCTTATTCGACTTGCATTTTCGACGTTTCTTGAAAAATAATGTTTTCTTGATGATGTTTTGGATTGTTATTTGTGTGTTTATGATAACATTGTTGATGAATTTGAGTTAGAGTTAATTTGTGTTTAATTTCGTTGAATTTGGTTTGCATTTTAGATTATGATCCACGTGTAATAATAATGTATGAATGGTGACGTAAGCATTGCTGATTTCACTTGCATTTCATCATTTCTTGAAAATAACTTGTCATCTTCTTTAGAATCTTGATTCTGTTTTAGATTGTCATCTTCTTTATATATTATTAATATTATGATCTTGCTGATTTTGGGTGGATTTAATTTTGACTGAATTTGACTTGGATTTTCAATAGTTTACATCTATTGAATCTTTTTAGTTCTTGTATGTTTTCTTGATTTGATTTGTTTATGTTATGTTTTTATATAATTTATAATTTGTTCAGTTTTTTTTTATAATCCTGATTCTGTTTTAATTTGTGATCTATGTGACTGCTTATATATTATTATCTTGCTGTTTTTGGTGAATTTAATTTTGACTGAATTTGACTTCGAATTTTCAATAATTTCTATTTAATGAATCTTTTAAGTTTTTGAATGTTTTCTTGATTGATTCGATTAACGTTGTGTTACTCGTTTGCAGATCATTAAAATGTCTACTGCTTCACTTTTTCCAGAATATTATCAAGATCTCATTGATGCATCTGATGCTCCTTCAGATGCCCGAAACAGGTTGATCGTGGTCTCGAATCAATTACCCATAATCGCTACGCACAAACCTACCGAGAACGAAGGGTACTTGTGGGAGTTCGTTTGGGACGAGAGTTCGATTTACATGCACATTAAAGACAGTGTACCCAATAACATAGAGGTTTTCTATGTTGGCACGCTTCGGGCTGATGTTGACCCAACCGAACAAGATGACGTAGCGAAAGCATTACTCGATAACTTCAACTGTGTGACGGTTTTTGTCCTGCCTGAACAATGGGACCAGTATTATAACTTGTTTTGTAAGCAGTACCTTTGGCCAAGATTTCATTACAAGCTTCCAGCTTCTGATTTCCATAATGTCCCCTACAGTCGGGACTTAAGGAAAGCGTATGTACACGTGAACATGGAGTTTTCACGAAAGGTGATCGAGACGGTAACCAACAATGGCAATTATATTTGGATACATGACTACCATTTAATGGCACTGCCAACTATCTTGAGGAGGAAATTTTGTGGTTACAAAATCGGGTTTTTTCTGCATAGCCCGTTTCCTGCATCCGAGGTTTTCAAAACTCTACCGATGAGGAACGAGATCTTGAACGGTCTGTTGCATGCTGATCTTATCGGGTTCCATACGTATGATTACGCCCGTCATTTTCTATCATGTTGCAGCCGTATGTTCGGTTTGGATACGCAGTTGAAAAGGGGGGGCGTGTTCTTGGAGTACAACGGAAGGAACATCGAGATCAAGATTAAGCCGAGTGGGATTCACGTCGGTCGAATGGAGTTACGCTTAGATCAGCCCGATACAAGAGTGATGGTTGAAGATCTTAAAATACGTTTCGCTGGGAAAGTCGTGTTGATTGGAGTTGATGATTCGGATATATTCAAAGGTGTGAACTTTAAGATTTTAGCAATGGAGGAGATGCTAAAACGTTACCCGGATTTGGTCGGATTCGTGGTTTTGTTGCAAATCTTGAACCCGCTCCGTGGGCGTGGTAACGATGTCGATGACATCAATGCCGAGTTAACATCAGTCTGTGAAAGAGTGAATAATAAATTCCGAAGGCAGGAATATGAGCCCATTGTGCTTATCACTCGGCCCGTTTTGTTACATGAACGAGTTGCTTATTATGCTATTTCCGATGCAGCAATTGTTACACCGTTACGTGACGGTATGAATCTTATCCCGTACGAGTACGTCGTGTCCCGACAATGTGGTGATGTTAATAACTCTGCCAAAAAGAGCATGCTAGTGGTCTCCGAGTTCATGGGGTGTTCACCGTCTTTAAGTGGGGCTATACGGGTCAACCCGTGGGACGTGTCAGCCACAGCAGAAGCCATGTTCACCGCCATCTCGACTTGCGATAACCATAAAGAAACCATTCACCGGAACCATTATCAGTACATTACCACCCATGATGTATTAAACTGGGCTCGTGGCTTCTTTGAAGATTTAGAGAAAACCTGCGTCGATCATTCGCATAAACGGGGCATGAATTTAGGGATCGGGTTAGATACTAGAGTTGTTTTGTTTGATAAGAAGTTTAGCGAGTTGGATGTGAATATATTGGAGAATGCATATAATATGGCTCAAAACCGCGCCATACTTTTGGACTGTGATGGCACCATTACTTCAAGAATTGATAAAATCCCAACCGAATCTGTTATATCCATGATCAACAAACTATGCAGTGATCCAAAGAACACGGTGTGCGTCATTAGTGGGCGCGGTCAAGATAAGCTTGGCAAATGGTTTGGCGAGTGTGACAAACTCGTCATTGCAGCTGAGCACGGATACTTCATAAGGTATAGATGTACATTTAATGTTGTTTTAAATAATTAAATTCATAATAATTAATAAGTTAATATGTGAAATCGTATTAGATGGGCGGATAATCAAGATTGGGAACCGTGTGGTCGGACGAATAATGTTGGGTGGATGGAGATCGCTGAGCCGGTTATGAAACAATACACCGAAGCAACTGACGGTTCGTCTATTGAAAAGAAGGAAACCGCGATGGTTTGGCACTATGAAGATGCGGATAAAAGTTTTGGCTCGCACCAGGCTAAGGAGCTGCTGGACCATCTTGAAAGCGTGCTGACTAACGAGCCCGTTGCTGTGAGACGAGGCCTATACATTGTAGAAGTTAAACCACAGGTACACACTTAACTCTTTATGGAATGAATCTTTTAAGTTCAAGTTCTTTTAAGTATTAATATGTGGTACCATTATAGGGGGTTACTAAAGGTATGGTTGCGGAGAAGATTTTTGCATTTATGGCCGAAAAAGGAAATCGGGCCGATTTTGTGTTGAGTATAGGAGATGATAGAAGTGATGAAGACATGTTTTTGGAAATTGGGGAGGGAATAAAAAAGGGTGAGATAAGTAACGATAACTCGGTGTTTACGTGTACTGTGGGGGTGAAACCAAGTGCAGCCGCGTACTATTTAGACGAGGTGAAAGATGTGTTAGAGATGCTCGAGAAACTCGGGCGAGTCAGCAACGGAGAGTGATGATCCGGGTGGTATTAGTGGGAGAGTTGTAGTATAATATGAAGTTGAGTTTTTTGTTTTCTGTTTTGGAGAATCTTATAGATATGAATATATGATGTTACTTACTTACACTTGTTACCTTAACTTTGGTATGTTATAAATGCATATATGATGCTTGAAATAGTTGATGCTAAATCTTGTTGGTTGTAGTGCTTAATTCACTTTCCGTTTCGGGTTTTATTGGGTTGAGATTTTTTAACTCGAAGATTCGAATTTAGTTTAAACCGAATTAAATGACTTAGGTCATCTTCAAGAACATACTAACCACGAGGGCGTGGGTTTCAGTTCATGCCCCGTGGGGTATGGACTGAGAAGGCGCGTGTGCAAGGCCGGGGCCGGATGTGGGGTTGCGGCCAGGTTGGATTCTTTTATTTAATTTGTTCGTGTGCGTTACAATTTTTTTTACTACTAAAATAATATTAAATTAGTGCCTACGCTAATTTAATCTATACATGTTATTTTTTTTAGGAAAATTGGATTATAATAATCCCAACTTAGGGCAATTGGCCGATAATAATCCCAACTTTAATAATAACCGTCACTGATCCTAACTTTCACACTATTTGTTTTCATTGAACATCCGTTAAATAAAACTTAACGACGTTAAGTTTTTTCCAAATTTTAAACTGATATTTTAGGGCTTTTGATCGGATTGAGAATATGAATCGACAAATGTAAAACTTAACTCGAAATGACGCTTTAAACAGTTTGAATTTTGTTAATTAAAAGTTTAAACATCGGAACTGAAGCATCCTTTAGTCGTTTGGACCACCGTTTGATGGTAGGTTTTACATCAATAGATTCGTATCTTCATTCCGGTCAAAAGCCCTAAAATATCAGTTTGAAATTTGGAAAAAACTTAACGTCGTTAAGTTTTATTTAACGGAGGTTCAATAAAAACAAATAGTGTGAAAGTTGGGATTAGTGACAGCTATTTCAAAGTTTGGATTATTATTGGCCAACTGCATTAAGTTGGAATTATTAAAATCCAATTTTCCTTTTTTTTACTAACGAATGACTTGTTTATTATAACATAGACGCTAATTTAAAATTATTTACTCATTTGCACTTATTTTGAATTGTTGGGCTTAATTTCCTACTCAAACAAGGTGGTTTGGGTTGGGCCAACTTCATCAACAAATAGTGGGTTGGTGTTTAAAAGATTAAGCAAGTTCCCTAAATTATTGCCACTAAAATTTAGTAGAGGTTTATATTGTTATTAACTTACTAGAGCTAGGGTTTAACTATGTATATACATATACCGAGCCATGCTTATGTATCGGTTGTAATCCAAATACATGTTCGTGTTATTTATCGAAATATTAAGCCTCGTTTTGAGGAAAACTATATATAATTTCCGAGTCGATAGTAGTATGTCATTTGATTTCTTAGAAATAAAAGTGTTACCCTAATTCGCTGTAAATGAATCCATTGTGTCTTCATGGAGTCGCATGTTGAAAATCTAAGCAACTTTACCTTTTTAGCATTTTTCATGTCATTTTTTGTTTATAGCTCATTAAGGTTTATTTGAAGATAAAATAATTTGAAGTCTGTTCAGTGGTTTAGTAGTGTGGGCTTCGTTTGAAACTTGAAACTATATATATTTTATAGCTGGAGTTAATCTTTCAAACACAATGATTATTCGTAAGTGTTGAATGTGTACTCTAACCCTCTAGCGGTGGTTCAAAATGAATAAAACCAATGGAAGCATAACACGATATAATTCTTTTATTAATACTAAATTAAAAATTAGTTAAATATTCTCATCAAAGATAACGGAAAAGTACACCGTTTAGGCCTCAAAACGGTTGAGTCGGCCTTAATAACAAAGTTACAAAACATCCTCGGCTACTTCGTAGACACAACCACAAGTGATACACTAATGTGGATGTAACTCACAACTAACAACTTGTATCTCTTGGACAAGTAAATCTCCTTTTGTGGTAATCCTTACACCACTTCATTTTCATTTGCAGATTTTTGTTCCTCACTTCATTCCACAACCTCATCTTTCACCACTTCATTCGAATATTCCAAGATTGACTTTGGTTCCAAACTCAAACACAATTCATGCTTCTCAACCAACCCTCAAATAATGTCGTTTTCGCCATCATGATCAATATCACCGACCTCATAAACCTAAACCTTTTGGCAAAGGGAATCCATTTGGCTCCGAAAATGTCCCATCAAGGTCAGTTTTGAAAAAACACTAGTGTCGTAAAATAAGGGTCATTAAGGAAGAAAGGGGGTGAGGGCAATGGGTCCGTATTTTATTAACACATTTATATTATATTTTGTAAAGTTATATTACAATTGACATTACACATATTTAACAAAAGTATGTTTTGGAAGCCAAAAATACTTGTAACTTATACATACTAAACATGTGTTTGTATAAAACGAGTACATGTCATGTTTAATTGTTCAACTGTTTAGGTTTATGTGACGGGATTATTAGTTTAATGTTAGATTTGACCCGCCAACATGAAACACGACCCAATTTAACCACCCTAACTGCATATATGAGATATATGACTCGTTACAATTAAAGCCATATTCGCCAAAGATTCAAAGCTACAAGTTTTAAAATTTACACCAAGGGTGTTATTTTTACTAAAGCACTTGAAATATTTATTATTGATTAGCAATATTGTATATTATTAAGTTGAGACTAAGATAATTATATTAATTGAGAAAAGCAATTAAAGGCATAAGAACTTAAGACAAATAAAGAAGTTCGTTAAAAAAAATTGAAATTGTATTAAACAATTTTAATGCAATGCATTATTATCTTATAACTTAAAGCTTACCTATCAATAGACATAGCAGAGTGTTTCTTTTACGTAAAGCTTAATATCTTATATCACTCACATGATATACGTAGAATCTTACTTATCATATATAGCTATAACTTATAAACTTGGACACTAGGAGATACTTTCTTTTGATTCTAAGTTTTCAAATTTCAATATAATCATTTGATGACATATTTGTAAATTGGAAGCCGTCTTAAAATTCAAGCATTTCATTAATCACTTAAAATACATATGATGTCATTGACTATAAATATGAGATAAATTGGATTATATATTTTTTATAATATTATCGTTTTGTAGTTGGTCAATAATAATCTATAATAGAATTTTTTTGTGACCGGTCCCAGTTTCACACTATTTTTTTTCATTGAACCTCCGTTAAAAAGACAACTTCATTAATTTTTATCGAAATTTCAAATTGATGTTTAATGGCTTTTGATCGAAAAAAGGATACGAATCGATCGATATAAAACTTAAAGATCTAAAGCACAAATCAAATACACAGCTCAATTAAACCAAATAAAGATCTAAACACATACTGACTATACCAATCAGGGGCATTTTCTTAACTCACACTAGGCCTAAATTTTTTGAGTTTTCAGGAACGATCATGTATATAGTTATGACTAAATACAAATAGTTTTAATGTGCTAAGCTATAACACACCAACCTGGCTAGGGCCAACGAGTCAACCGTTACAGAGTCATATCGAAACATAATTCCATTACATGCCTAACAACTTATTATGAAGTGAGGTACTGAGGTCCATTTCAATATTTCGTTAACTTGGAATCTTTTAACACTCTCGAGCACTCTTTATGACCGTCCACGATTGTCTCGATAACCTAATGTACAAGAAGAGGGGAAAGTACGCCTGAGCAAAACTTGAATTTGTCTAGTAAGTGGATAGAGGGAAACAAAAATGACACGCTTTTGTTTCCTACAACGTACAAAACATACAAAATTCACTCACATCTTTTTAAAGAATAGTTTCTGATTTCTTCTGGGTAACATAATACATATAAATAATATTATATGATGGTTGTAAACTTATAATTATTTAAAATATGTAATAAGCATTTTTGTATTAATAAAATTTAAAATTACGAAGTCATTAAAGATATAAAGACATAAAATAAGGTTACGAACTAAATGACTCGTAATTTGCCATTAGGCCTCTCGTCTTGTAGTTAGGGTTTTCCTTCACGGTTTTCTTTTGGGGAGGTCCTTAGTTCGAATATCTAGAGTGTAAAACCAATAATGGATGATTGAAATTCCGTTTCAGTACTCGACTTAGATATTAATGATCGGTAAGTTAGTGACTTACCATGGGCACGGAGTCAAAACACGGGTAACAAAAATGACTCGTGTTTTTGTCGACCGAACCGAATATGGATGTGTATATATAGATAGAGATATGTGTGTGTTTTTCTGAGAAAAGAATGTGTGTTTTTATCTGTTGACTCACCGTCTGGATTTGATATTTTATATTTAACTCGTCTTTAGACGTTTCCCTTAAGTCTTATCCGTCTTTTGTTTTTTTGTTTTATTTCTTTTTTATTCTATTTTATTATTTTTCTAATAATTTTGTCCTTGACTTTGAACTCTACTAGAGACCAACTTATTTATTAAACGTAAATGATGATAAAATATTTATCAGGTACTTAAGATCATGCTAATTTAAGATCAGTGAAAACAATTAAAAAAATACTATGAATGTCGTTAATCAAAACATTTAGTTGGTTTCTCAATTAAAATGAATTTGAGATTAATGTTATTTTTTAGTTGAGTATCTTCTAGTTAAAAGTACACATAAAATAAGTCAAATTATTTGACATGAAGGTTGTGAATTTTCATTTTATATGTGATATACGGGTAATTTATTAAAATATAACATTAAAATATAACATTTATTAAATAATCAACATACGATAAACAATAAATCTATTAAATATTGTTAATATACAATTGTTGTACAATATTTATATTTATTTTAAGACATTGTTATACAATAAACACTCTTAATAACGAAGTGGCAAATCTTGTAACTTTTGTATCAAAGGTATAGATTTTGGAAAATTAAGTGCAGACGGATCCCGCGTGATGTAGTGAGTGTTTGAACCTGTTAATCAATACAAATATAAGTGTTCATGGTTCGGTTAAAACCTTGAAATCGTTTAAATCGGTTATGTTGGTTTTTAGTTAAAATTGATGGTACATTTAAACTATTAATTATTTTAAACTAAATTTATTATTAAAGTTTAAACTGGGAAACCAAATTGGAACCAGGCAGTTAGTAACGATTCGGTTTCAACTTTCAATGGTTGAGTTTGGTTTTGGACGACAAAAAATCAGTATTAACGGTTGGACTCACAAGTTTAACTTAAAAACCATCAAAACCGACACTGAACACCCCTACATAACATATTAATTTATTTAAAATGAAAAAAATTACAACAATATCATATCCAAATTAAAGAGAATAAAATGCTCGTTTTTATGGTGCAATTTGTTATAAAAATATTAACGTATGAAAAGGCTATAATCGTTTTACAATCATGGGTGGGGAATTAGTTTACAAGTTAAATTAAAAACATAATATGGTTAAAGATGAGAAACCAAACTTGTAAGTTAAATAGATTGTGTTTAAAAGACATGTTTACCCTTACTAACACATAAAACTCATGCTTTAAGTGTTATAAATTACTTAAAAATGAGTGTCTTAATTTGTCCTTATTTGGTGTATTATATATAGTATAGATAGTTTTGTAAGGTAGATTTTTTATTAGATAAGTTGGAAACTATATAACTAGGATATATAACAATTATAAACATTTATAGAAATATTAAGACAAAAAAGCGTTTCATTTTTACATTACGTCTATATTACATATGATCTATCGCGTCATAGAACACCCGATAGCGGATCTTAAATACATTGTTACGTAGACAACTGTTTAAAACCTACAAAACTGTCCCTCTAACAACCCTCCTCAGAAAAGGCGCAAACACATTCTCTCTCTTATCGCTTTACTCATTTAAACGTCATACTACAAAACAGACAGTCTCGTTCGTCACTTAAATTTTATAATATAACTTTTAAACATTTTGAGATACGTGAAAGACAACCGCTTTTGCCCTAAACTTTATTGTTTTAACAGTAGATCCAGACGACGTTCCCTTCTTTTTTGCGTTACTTATCTTAATTGAAAATCGCGTTTGTGCGTGTATATAAGGTAGTTTAATTACTTTATAATTCTATAATTGAGATATACGATAAATTATTGTTAACACTTACAGAAATATACAAAGGACAAACATCTGTGTCTTTTAATTTTTTTTTTCCGCATTGAATTTCGACGACATATGAACCATTGCGTCTTAAACATCCACAAATGTAGGTCTAAAAATGTTCTCATCATGCAACAACCTAAAACCTACAAAACTGACATTCTCACAACCGTCAAAACAAACAGAAACACAGTCTTAATTTCTTCTCTGTTCACTTACATACGCTCGTTTAAAATCGTTGTACCGTAAAATCGACTCTCTCTACTCCATCCCAGGCTCCCATATGTCGACATCTTGATCTCTCCCCTACGAAAAAAAATCACCCAAATATAGAGAAAGTCTTTAGGCTCCCATATGTCGACATCTTGATCTCTCCCCTACGAAAAAAAATCACCCAAATATAGAGAAAGTCTTAACTTAAGTGTTTCTTGGGTTCAATGGGTTTAATGGTGTTTGACTTTAAAAAGTTGTTTGTCAAGAAAATTGGTGTGGACTACATGATTTGCTAACAAATAAAAAGATAAGGCCATTACTCTTTCCAACTCAACCTATCCTTCTTAAACGTCAGGATTCATTCATCTCTCTAGTCTTCCTTCACGCGGATTCCCACCACCAAATAACAATAAAACCCACCCCCATCTTCAACAACCAATATTTAGTTCATTTCTTCAACCAATTCAATCAATTCATCAATTCATCACCAACCCATCATCCATATCAAATTCTGCACAAAACCCATCTTCAAAATCAAATTCTTCACAAAACCCATCAACCGATTTAAATTCTGAGCAAAACCCATCTTCAAAATCAAGATTTACACAAAACCCATCAACCGATTTAAATTCCGAGCAAAACCCATCTTCAGAATCAAGATTTACACAAAACCCATCAACGAAATCAAATTCTGAGCAAAACCCATATTCAAAATCAAATCTTGAACAAAACCCATCAATGGCATCGGCTGCCATCTTCTCCTCCTTACGCCGGAGCCGTTCTCCGTCGCTAGACGCCTTCCTAGCGCCGGTGCATCTAGAAAACGACGTCGTCGGGTTACTCAAAACCCTAACCACCGTCGCATCGGATCTCATCAACTCATTCTCCGACAACGCCGTCGTTTCAGAAAAAGAACTCCAGATCTCTCATCCGGAAAGTCGACTTATTCGTATTATTATTAGATTCCGTCTAACAACAAAACGCCGTCGTTTCAAACCTACCGTCAACGGTGGTCTTATGCTTTAAGGAGTTGTACCTTCTGCTTTACCGGTCAAAGATATTACTTGATTACGTCACCCATTCGAGTAAGTTCTGGCTGTTGCTTCAAACCCCTTCAATTTCCGGTCACTTTCATGATTTGAATCAAGAAATTGCAACCCTTTTGGATGTTCTTCCGATTAATGAATTGAGTTGTTTATGTTTAATTAATAAAGATGTTAGAGAACAAATCGATTTACTCAAAACCCAATTGGTTAGAGACAAATTGTTTATCGACCAACACGACGAATCGTTGCGATTGAAGCTATTCGGTCTGTTGAACGAATTCGGGTCCTGAAAGATCCCGAGTTTCGATAAATTTTACGAATTTGTGGTTAAAGAATTAGGGGTTTGTGATGCTAGGGGTTGTAGAGTGGAAATTGAGTATTTGGAAGAGCAAATTGTGAACCATGAGAGTGATCTTGAACCGTCGGCTTCGGTTATTGGCGGGTTTATTGCGATGATTCGGTATTGTCGGTTTTTGTTGTTTGGATTTGAAGAAGATGAAGTGGATATTGCAATGGGGAAGAGGTTGAAAAGAGGGAAGAAGAGGGGGTTGATTTCGAAGGAGATAGCGGATACGTTTATTACTATCCCGAAGGATTTTTGTTGCCCGATTTCGTTGGATTTGATGATGGATCCGGTTATTATATCGACCGGGCAGGCGTTTGACCGAGGGTTGATTTCGAGGTGGATTGAGGAAGGGCATAATAGTTGCCCGAAAACCGGGCAGGTTCTTGTGCATAAGAAGCTTGTCCCGAATCGGGCGCTTCGGAACTTCATCGTGCAGTGGTGTATGGCGCACAAGATTCCGTATACTCCGCCGGAGAATGCGGGTCTTGGGTCCGAGTCGTTTCCCGCAGCCCCGGCGAGCCGGGCTGCGGTCGAAGCGAATAAGGCGACAGTTCAGCTTTTGATCGAGCAGCTGGAGAACGGGTCGGATTGTGGTAAGGCGATTGCTTCGCCGGGGCTGCGGTCGAAGCGAATAAGGCGACAGTTCAGCTTTTGATCGAGCAGCTGGAGAACGGGTCGGATTGTGGTAAGGCGATTGCTGCGCGGGAAATTCGTTTCTTGGCGAAAACCGGGCGGGAAAACCGGGGGTTTATCGCTGAGTCGGGTGTGATTCCGCATTTAAAAGTTTTGCTTTCGTCACATAGTCCCGTAGCGCAGGAGAATGCGGTAACTGCGATATTGAATCTTTCGATTTATGACAAGAATAAAACGCGGATTATGGAGGAAGACGGGTGTTTAACAGCGATCGTGAACGTTTTGAAATCTGGGCACACGATCGAATCACAAGAGAACGCAGCCGCTACATTGTTCAGTCTCTCCGCGCTCCACGATTACAAGAAACAAATCGCGGACGAAGAAGGCGCGTTATTGACGTTAGCGAGTTTGTTAAGGGACGGTACACCGAGAGGGAAAAAAGACGCGGTGACAGCTTTGTTTAACCTATCGACGCATACGGAGAACACAGTGAAAATGATCGAGTACGGGGTGGTTAAAGCGTTAATCGAGTCGTTAGAAAATGAAACCGTGGCGGAAGAAGCGGCTGGCGCGTTGGCGTTGATAGTCCGGCAACCGGTCGGGGCTGAGGCGGTCGGGACAGAGGAAAAGGCGGTGGTCAGTTTGATTTCAATGATGAGGTGCGGGACACCGAGAGGGAAAGAAAACGCGGTGGCAGCGTTGCTTGAGCTTTGCCGACGAGGTGGGGCCGACACTACCGAGCGGGTGTTGAAGGCTCCGGCATTGGCGGGTTTGATTCAAAGTTTGTTGTTTACGGGTACTAAGCGAGCTAGGAGGAAGGCGGCGTCGCTTGCTCGGGTTTTCCAACGTTGCCATTATGATTCTTTGCATTATAATGGTTTGAGGATGGGTTTAGGTTATGGTTTTGCCGCGAACTCGACGACCGGAAATTTGGAATCTGGTTTTCCGGCTGAGCCGGTTTCGGTGTCGATGTCCATGTCTGTTTCTGTTTCTGTTTCTGTTTCTGTTTCATAGGATGGCCAGTGTGGTCGTCTAAGGTTCATGGATCATCGGAGGCTTCATTCTTGTAATTTTACTAAGTATAAGTATTGCTATTTAATATCTTAAAAATTCGTTTATTTAATATTTGGATGCTTTTGCTTTTATACATTGAAAGTTGTTTAATATTACCTTTCAAAAGTGCTTATATATTGCTGAATCAAATATCTTAAACTTTAGATCATTATAAAAGGAAAATAATGGATCTAATAATATTTCACTGTGTTATTTGGTTAACCTATGTATATGTCGGGTTTTCTTTCTTAGGATGATGATGTGATCGTCTAGAGTTTATTGTCTTATGGATCACATAGTTATTTAATGAAATAGAACCCGACATTTCACCGTCTTATTTTCGGGTTTTCTTTCTTAGGATGATAATGTGATCGCCTAGAGTTTATAGTCTTATGGATCATATAGTCATCCAATGAAATAGAGCCTGGCATTTCATTATCTTATTTGGTAACCTATGCATATGTCGGATTTTCTTTTTAGGGATGATGATGTGCTCGTTTAAGGTTTATAGTCTTATAGATCACATAATCATCCGATAAAACAGAACCTGACATATTTTAAGATTTATGGATCACAATGGGTTCTGTATCATTCTAATTTTACAATGTATTGTTATTTAAAATTCCAGAAAGTCATTTATTTAATATTTGGTTATATGGTTACTTGTCCTTAAATATATTATTAAAAGCTGTTCAATACCTTTGAAAAGTGCTTATATAGCTGAATCCAACCATTTAAACTTAGAAAAAGAAAATTAATAATATAAAGGCTAAACACCTCTTATCTTTCCATGTGGCAATGAGTAAGACATTTAGACGTCAAGATGGTTTTGTATTGTACAAGTGGAAGTTCATGACGTACAAGCCCATTAAATAGGTGGTTGTATCTAGAACCTAGGAGTGGAAACTGGAAAGTAAAGGCAATGCATAAATGCACATGATGGAATGAGACTTTGTATATGCATATTTTGACTAACAAAAAGTCAAAATTATTGAATGATGGCAAACTAGCACCAACGGCCCTTTGTGTGGCTTTAAATCAATGAAATATAAGTGGTGGTCTGTTCATCATGTATTTTGGAAAGTATTATTAACAAGGTGTTTGTCCGCCGAATTATGATTAGGACCGTTTAAAGGCTAATTATTTACAAAATTACATTCCTCTTTTATCATTAACAAATTAATGTTTGTCACGGATCTCGTCCTTTTAATGGATTTGTTAAAAGTTAAAACCAATCGTTTGTTTTGCGCACAAGGACAATTCACTCTTTTAACCTGTATATGTGTTTATCAGACGTTTGTATTTCATCCATAATCGACTAGTCTAATGGTATGGTGTTTGCCTTTCAACGACTGTAATACCTTGAATTTGTGTTAAAAAATTGTTTAAAAAAAGACATTTTGTATTTAATCTTGTTTTTGGAATCTTCATTATTTTTATTTTTCAATTCTCCCCATGCAAATTAGTCAACGACCGATTTTAAATTTCATCTGAAAACATAAAAAAATAAGATTAGCTCTGAATTTGACTATATGGATACATGATCACGAGAGCTTGATTATTCTTTTGTCTTATTTCAAACATGCCTATCAATCTATCATGTGTTCGGAAACTTGCCAAAGTGAACCCTGGTATCAAATACAATTAATACATTGAAAACAGGGTTTGTTCCTCGTATCAAAATCAAACAGCTCAAATTTTCCAACACGAATAAAAGCTGCTAAAGGAGAAAAGTAAAATAAACCTAATTAATTTAGGAATTATCATTTAAATTGGATTTTATTTTTCATTTTTATAAAAAAAATTTTGTAGACTGGTAACTTTTTTTAAAATGACTAAATTGTAATATGAGTAGTCCTAAAACATAACCAACTGAATAAAAAAATCATATACTTTTGGTAATTAGTTCCTTTTCACAAAGGTTTTACACATATATTTTTCGGCCCTCAATTAGTTACAAACTTTGGTTCGATGGAACAATGTACAAGTTGGATTAATGTAGGGCTCATTACAAGTTGATCCAAGTCGAGTCGAGTCAGGGGATCATTTTGAACTTGGCTGGTTTACAAACAAAGTCGAGCCAACTTATTTACAATAAAGTCAATTTTGTACAAGTTATTTCCGGTGTTTTTAGAGACTTTGAGCTATTTAAACAATCTAACTTAACACGATCATTACATGGAGTTTTAGTTGCACCAGTTGATTGTTTCTAAGAAGAAAGTCTACATTATCATAAAAGAACTAAAATCTTTAATAACATACAAATCAATAGGAAATACGTCCTATCAACATTTCAAGATCAAACGAAATTACACTACTAAAAATATAACATAATCAAAATAAGATTAAATTAAAGTTCGACAAAATAAGGTTTAACAAATTATCTGAGAAATAAATTAAAACGGGTAGGACCATTCCAAGTTCCGGACTAAATGAGCAATAGATAAAGTTAGGGCAACAATCTTTACATTAATGCACATGAGCGTTGAATACTTGACACCAAATTAGCAAAATAATAAATAACATAAGTAAGACAAACATCACCAAGTTAGTTATTAATGTGTGAATATCATGGTTGTGAACATATGCTATAAAATGATGGGTCAGAATAAGTAAGAATGCATTAACATGTAAAACATTTAATTTGAGCTTAACTAACAAATCAAATGAGCCAAGTTAGGATTGGTTCAAAAGTTCGTTAATAAACTAAGCTAATCCGGCTTGTTTTAAAAATCAAGCGAGCTATTTTTGTGCGAGCTTTAAATTTTTTACTATTTGAATATTTCTAGGTTAGTGTTAGCGTTTTTCCTTGAGGCTCACCCAAAATAAATTTGTGGTTGTTTGGTCATATAGTGACTCAAACCGGAACCCATCAACTATGCATGTTTGTATGTTTCTCATTTGTGTGATGTCACTATGGTTATTTATTAGACATTACCCTTAAAAATATATTTAATATAACTAATTGGCCTATTATTGACAAATTATGTTAAGAACATGTCGTTTATGGCAAGACTTAGTATATATACATAAATGGGAAGTTTTCCTTAAAAGTGTTCTCTATAAAAAAAACATATAATATTATAATGAATCCATGTCCTGGGGCTGGAAACTGGGTGGGATCGGAGAATTGAACTAAACCTTAAAAGAGGTTCATACTGATTTTGATGTTCCAGGTCTGACTCACACAGAAACACCATGCATTAAGAAGAAAATCCACCGCTGTAAAATAACTCCCTTGAGTTAGGTTTCAAACATGAGATCTTAGGATCATAAGTCTTAACCATCATCCCTATGTCATTAGATTAGAAGGCCAACTTCTAAAAAGGTTCATAAACTAGACTTAAACTTCCAACGACGAACTTCACTTAATTATGAAAAACTCTGAACATATTATATTATTATCACTTTTATTTTAATGGATTATACTTACTATATGTGAGTTCGGATTAAAATACGTATCGTATAAGTAATTTTAATGCACTAAGACCTTTTGATTTTTAAGCGACTAACTTTTGTGCCCTACATGGTTTGAACACTTGAATTCTATTTCACACCTTAATTACGTACCTTATCGCCCCATCAAAGTGAGAATGATCTTTCTTTGAGCGTTACATTTTAATTTAATAAATAACTCATAATATTTGGATTTGTTTGATGGTTAAAACATAAACTTTTATGGTTGTTTGTGCGGAGTGTGGTACGTTGATGAACTCCTATCCAACGGGTAATAAAGCTCTTTCCGCGGTATTAGAATCACACTTTGATTGAAGTCTTTGTAAATCAAGAAACGACAAAGTTTTAAATAACAACACGTTGCTCATCTATATATAAGAGATTAAGAGGGGTGAAGAAGTAAAAGCTCTTGGTCTTTTATTGATGAAAAACTGAATCTCTTCAATGAAAAAATTAGTGTAATTTATGTTTTACTTATGCGTAGTTGTATCTTATAATTTGCTTTAGCTTCGCCATCACCACTTTGATGGGGTGGTCATGAAAGTTTTTCTAAGGGTTTCCTTTATGGAAAGATCATGGATTCAGAGTCTTAATAGGGTGATTTCATGAGTATCCCTTAAAATTGCTGCTAAAGGTGAAAAGTAAAATTTACCTAATTATCATTTAATTTGGAATTGGTTTTTAGTTGTTTCTATTAAAAAAATTCTGTAGACTAGTATATTTTTTAAAAATAACTAAATTGTAATATGAGTGGTCCCAAAAGATAACCAACTGAATAAAACAAGATCATATATGGTAATTAGGCTTTTGCTACATAGGTTCACATGTATATTTTTTGGCGCTTAACTTTAGTTCGATGGAACATGTTTAATCTATTATAAGTTGGCTCAGTGTAGGGCTCATTACGAGTTGATCCGAGTCAAATGGGGGGGGGGGGGGTTGGTTGGTTTACAAACGTAGTTAAGACAACTTATTTAACAATGAAGTCAATATCGAGCAAGTTATTTCCGAGTGTTTTTTGAGAGACTTTGTGCTATTTAAACAATCTAACTCAACATGTTCATTACATGGAGTTTTAGTTGTACCAGTTGATTGCTTCCAAGAAGAAAGTGTACATTATCATAAAAAGGTCTAAAGCGTTTAGTAACATACAATTCTATATAAAATAAGTCCGATCAACATTTCAAGATTAAACCAAATACCACTATTAAAAATGTAACATAATCAAAATATGATTAAAATAAAGTTCGAAAAAGTAAGGAATGGTTAAGGTTCAACAAATTATCTGAGAAATAAATTAAAATGGGTAGAAAAATCCCAAGTTGTCAATTATATGAGCAATAGACGAAATTAGGGCAACAATCTTCACATTAATGCACATAAGCGTTGAATAATTCGTCGAATACTAGGCACCGAATAAGCAAAATAATAAATAACATAACTAAGACGAACGTCACCAAGTTAGTTATTAATGTTCGAATATTATGGCAGTGAACCTAGGTTATAACATCTGGGGTTAGAAAAAGTAAGAATGCATTAACATATAAAATATTTAAATTTTAGCTTAACTTAGACAAATGAAATGAGCTGAGCTAGGATCGGTTAAAACTCATTTTGTTTATAAACTAAGCTTAGCCGGCTTGTTTATAGTCAAGCGAGCTATTTTTATGCGAGCTTTAAATTTCTTACAACTATAGGTTAGTGTTTGTGTTTTTTCCTGAGGCTCACCCAAAATACAATTAAATACTAAATATATTTGTTAAACTAAAAATGTTTTTATATAACGTTTATACTTTGGGATTATCATCATCGTTTGTTAAAGGCTTTGGAAGATGAGAAATGAAAAAGTGTTTGAAGGGAAAGTTGTCAATTTGAAAGAGATTATAGGAGATATTAAGGCTAATGGCTTCCTTTGGTTTAATTAAGTATAGGTCTAACATTGATCTTAATTAACTTAGTTGAACTGGTGTAATTTTGATTTCATGTAATCCTTCGTTTTTGGGGGCTGCCCTCCGGTTTGTGAGGCTGTGAAGGCAGCCCGTGGGTGTTTTTGTTGTTGTTTGGCGTTGTTTATAAAATTTCACAGTTCGGAAAAAAAATAACGTTTATACTTCATAGATTGCATATAATCATACAAGAATTTTAATAATAATAATTATTACTTTTAATTTATGGTTGTTTGGTCATAAAGTGACTCAAACCGGAACCCTTCAACTACGCATGTTTGCATGTTTCTCATTTGTGTCATGTCATTAGTTTTATTTATTAGACATTACCCTTAAAAATATATTTAATACAACTAATTGGCCTATTATTGACAAGTTATGTTAAGAACGTGTAGTCTATGGCAAGACGTAGTATACATACATAAAAGGAAGCTTTCCTTAGAAAGTGTTCTTTATAAAATATGATTTAATTTAATAATGTATCCATGTTCTGGGGCTGGAAACAGGGTGGGAGAATCGAACTAAACCTTAGAGAGGCCCATAAACTTTTTTTAAGAACCTTGGAATCATTCGATACCCGAGTGAGTTATTTTAAGACGATATGTTAACCGTCAATGCTAATTTTGACGTTTCAGGTCTGACTCTCTTTGGAGCACCATCACGAAAGAAACCCATCGCTGTAAGAAAACTCTTTTGAATCATGTTTCGAACATGAAACCTTAAAATCTCAAGTTTTAACTATAATTTCCATACATCGGATTAAAAGGCCAACGGCTAAAAAGGTTCATAAACTAGAGTTAAACTTTCAACCCCGAACTTTTCTTAGTTATGAAAGGCTGTGAACATGTTATATTGTTATCGGCTTATCGCTTTTGTTTTAATGGACTACTTACTATATGGGTTTTGATTAAAATATGCAATGTAGTAGACTAGTAGTAACTTTAATGCACTAAGACTTTCTTTGCGTATTTTTTTTTTCATTTTTAACTTTTTCACCCTACAAGGTTTGAATTAATGCTCTTCTATTTTCACATATTAATCACCTTAACACCCCAACAAAGTGGAAATAGCCTTTCTTTGAATGTTTCATTTTAATTTTATACCTAACTAAATATTATTTGATTTGATTGATGGTTAAAACATAAACTTCTATGGTTGTTTGTTTGGTATGCTGATGAACTCCTATCCAACAGGCAACAAAGCTGTTTTCGCAATTATTAGAATCACACTTTGATTGAAGTTTTTGTAAATCAAGAAACGATTGACAAAGTTTTAAATGACAACAACACGTTGCCGATCCATATATAAGAGATGTGAAGAAGTAAAGGTTGCTGGTCTATTATTGGTGAAAACCTGAAATCTCTCAAATCAAATGAAAAAACCAGTGTAATTTCAATTTTACTTCTGCTTAGTTGTATCTTGTAATGGGCTTCAGCTTCGTCATCACAACTTTGATGGTGTGGTCACGTAGGTTTTTCTTAAGGGTTTCCTTCATGGAGAGGTCATGAGTTCGAGTCTTGAAATATGGAATTTTCTCAACACCCCTTACAAGATTAGGAGTATCGGTTGTTCAAAAAATTTGGATTTAGCTTCTTGCACGATACTCGTTTAGATTTATACAACACACTCTTGTTAAAGAGGGGGGAAAAAGAAAAAAGAAAAGTTGAACAAAAGCTTCCATAATATTGTTGGATACACAAATGGAGATCCTTTACAAGTCAAGCTTTATTTCAATTCACATTATCTCAATTCATAACATACATGTTTAGTCCTATTCAAAGTCACAAGTTTAATCATACCATCAATTATTCGTGGGGAATCACTTAAGTGCATATATTCATTCCCTCAATCTTTGGTGTCAATTACATCCAAACAAACCATTCGGAAGATCGAAATGTTCAAGTTAACATCTGTTTTTTTTTATTCCAATGACATTGTCGTTCACTGCTAGAGTTGGTATTAAGGAGTACATTATGCGTTGAATAAGTCATAGACGACCCATGACCCGATAACACTTGAGGGGTTTACTGGATGTCTTTGTATTCATCTAATTTGTTATAGATTGTGAAAACAGTAAAGAATGATGAGAGAAAAACTAAAGAGAGAAAATAAGTATTTCATTAATTGTGTTTTGATTGATTTACAATGAATAACAAGACTCTCTATATATAACTAACTCTAAGAGTTAGTTAGACCTGTAACAACTCAAAGTCAACTGTAACAAACTCATGGTCAACAACAGAATACTCTCTAATATGCCCCCTCAAGCTAAACGGGCGCAGCAACGTGAAGCTTGGAACTCAAAGTGTCAAAACGATTAGATGACAGCCTTTTAGTCAGAACATCAGCTAGCTGAGATACAGTAGGAACAAAGCGAACACAAAGAGTCTGCGCCAAAACCATATCACGAATAAAATGCAAATCAATCTCGATGTGTTTCGTTCGTTAATGAAACACGGGATTGGCTGCTAAATATGTAGCTCCAAGATTATCACACCAAAGGGTCGGTTAACATGATAATGGAATGTGAATCTCTCGTAAAACATATGTAATCCAACAAAGCTCAGCAGCTGTGTGAGCTAAAGCTCGATACTCGGCCTCCGTGCTAGAACGAGCAACAGTATGTTGTTTCTTGGAACTCCAACTAATGAGGTTGGGACCAAGAAAAACACAATAGCCAGTGGTAGAACGACGATCATCAGGACAACCAGCCCAATCGACATCAGAATAAGCATGAATATCAAAACTAGAAGCTCGTTGAAAACTCAAACCATGAGAAATAGTACCCTTTAGGTATCGTAAAATACGCTTGACAGCACCCAATGACGATCAGTAGGTTTCTGAAGAAACTGAGAAACCTTGCTGACAGCATATGCAATCTCAGGACGAGTCAAGACTAAGTACTGTAATGCACCAACTGTACTCCTATATAAAGTAGGATTTTCAAGAGGAATCCCAGAATAACGAGACAATTGTTGTCCTGAAGAGACCGGAGTAGACAAAGGTCGGCATTCAGTAAGACCGGTACGGTGTAACAAGTCATGCAAATACCGCTGCTGTGACAAATGTAGAACATCATCTGAAAAAGTGGCATGAACACCTAGAAAATATGACAATTTTCCCAGATCTTTGAGTGCAAACTGGGAGTGTAAGCGCTCAATCAAATCTCTCATAAAGCTGGAGCAACTCCCGGTGATAATAATGTCATCAACATAGACCAATACATAGCACATAGTCGTGTCACGATTATAGACAAATAATGAGGTATTCGAAATACATTGAGTAAAACCCAAAGAAATAAGTGCAGAAGATAGCTTGGAAAACCAAGCACGAGGCGCCTGCTTAAAGCCATATAGAGCCTTCTGCAACAAACAAACATGATGAGCTCGATCAGAGTCAACAAATCCAGGAGGCTGAGACATGTAAACTGTCTCCGATAAGTCACCATGAAGAATGGCATTGTTGACATCAACCTGACGAATATCCCAACCTCGAGAAAAAGCAACAGATAGAACAAGACGTATAGTAGTAGGTTTAACCACAGGACTAAACGTCTCAGTGTAATCAATACCCTCAGTCTAATTAAAGCCCTTGGCAACAAGTCAGGCTTTATAACGACTAACAGTCCCATCAGGATTATGTTTGATCTTGTAAACCCACTTAAAACCAACAATATTGGCGTAGGCAGGAGCGGGAACTAAGACCCAAGTTTGGTTTGAGTGCAAGGGTGCAATCTCAGAACGCATCGCATCCCACCAAACAGGCCACTTCTGAGCCTAGCGAAAGGTGGATGGCTTGGTAGAAGGAGTAGTACAAGCATGAAAAAGAACATGATTAAGAAAGTTTCGAGGTTGGCAAGTATGATCACGAGAACGGGTGACCATAGGATGAGATGGGGGTGGGGGTGGTGGTGGTGGTGGAGGAGGAGGAGGAGAGATAGAAGAAACAGAAGGAGAAGTGAATGATAAAGGAGGGGACTGAGAAGATGGATGAAGTGAAGAAGAATGAGAAGTGGAAGAGATTGTAGGAGTAGCATATGACGATGTGGGAGGAAAAATAGGAAATGAAAAGGGAACATGAGGAGAGATGTCAGAAGAAGATGTAGAAGTGGGAATAGAAAAGATGGACTCATGAAAGGTAACATGTCGAGAGATAAATGTGCGACATGTAGAGGGATCATAACAAAGATAACCTCGATGATTAGAAGCATAGCCAAGAAATAAACATGGAGTGGATTTAGGTGAGAGCTTATCCGCTCGTATATTGCCAAGAAACGGATAACACAAACACCCAAAAGTACGAAGAATAGAGTAATCAGGACGAGATCCAAAGAGAATTTCATAAGGCGAAGAGTGATGTAAAACGGGAGAGGGTAAACGATTAATAAGAAACGTTGTTGTAGCAAAAGCATCATACCAGAATTTTTGTGGCAGCTGAGCATGAAATAGTAAGGCACGAGCTGTCTCAGATAAGTGGCGGTTTTTCCGCTCGGCAACCCCATTTTGTTGGGGTGTGTAAGGACAAGATATGCGATAAGCAATTCCAGCATCAACAAGATATTTGGCCATGTGACCATGAATAAGCTCGGGAGCACCATCACAATGTAATTATTCAATACGATAGGAAAATAGATTCTCAACAAGAGGTTTGAGATGACAAAAACAATCAACCGCTTGAGAGCGGTTAGTCAAAGGATACATCCACGTAAACCGACTAAAGTCATCAATGAACGTAATATAATAACGATAGCCCATACGAGATATAGTGGGTGAAGGCCCCCAAATGTCACAATGTAAAATATGCAAAGGTATAGTGGAATGAGATACAACAGAAGTAAATGGTTTTCGAGTTGCTTTAGAAATACTACAAGAATAACAATTTTTATTCAACACTTTAGAAGACAAATGTAAACAAGAAAGACGTGAAAGCACGTCATCTGATGGATGTCCCAAGCGAGAGTGCCATAAATCCCGAGAGGTGGAAATTGTAGCCGATAGTGAATAGAGTTGATAAGGACTAGGAGGCATGCGGTGGAGGACATCCCCTGCTAATGTCTGAATAGAAACACCAAAATGTGAGAATATAATAGCAATAGGATGATCAATAACAAGTTGAGTAATTGATAAAAGATTTTTGGTTAAAGCTGGAACAACAAGAACATTTTTAAGAAGTAAAATACGATGAGATAAGCGGAGGAAAGAATGACCAATATGTGAAATAACGAGCGTCGTACCGTTACCAACAATAACGCGCTCTAAACCTGTGTAAGGAGCTGCACCATGTACCATAGAAATGTCAGAAGTCATGTGGGCGCTTGCACCAGAATCCGGAATCCAAGACTCAACCTTGTGACACATATCTGATAATGTTGCCGAATACCCATGATGAGAGTTATTAGCTTTAACCCAATTTTGAAAGTGTGCTGATCCAAACTGTGATGCATCAACAAAAGGATTTGAGCTAGATGGGCCCACAAATGCATGTTGATCTGGTTGTGAAACTGGACCAGAACCCAAAATGCCTTGATTTAGATTTGTGTTTGAGGGATAAGTTGGGTCTAAGGAAAATTGGTTGTAACCAGGTGCCGATTGTGGTGAAATGACATGCGAGTTAACAGTTTGACCTGAATAAGATGAACGTGGATCAATTGCTGAATGAAGGCCGAAATTAGGGGTAAATTGATTAGCAAAATTAGCCGAGTGCGATCGCCCGCCACCATACGACGCGAATCTCCGCCATTCCATGACGAACCACGGCCTCCTGACACATAAGCTTTGCCGACCACCGTACGACGGCGAATCTCCGCCATTCCATGACGATCCACGGCCTCCTAACACATAATTGCTTTGCCGACCACCGCGATTACGAGGAAAACAACCACCGGTATTTCCTCTCCACTGATGTCCACCGCTATAGGTAACACCTCCATTACCACGACCTTGAGACGGCGGTGCATATCGGAAATAACACTGCCGAGCATGTTGACCGGATTTGGAGCAGATTTGACAAACAGTTTGTGTTTCCTGATTAACACTAGAAGACTGATGCGGTGGTTGTATATTCATGGCCGCCATCGCAGCAATTGGAGGAGTTTTAAACATTGATTGTTGCTTCATACGAGCCTCATGTGCAAGCAATTTAGCTCTTAATTGAGTGAAACTTGGTCTTGAATCATTGTTTTCAATATTCGTGACAAAAGGTTCAAACTGTAGATCAAGACCTTGGATGATTTGATGAATTAAATGTGATTCAGAGAGTGAATCACCAACAGCATGTAATGAATCAATCAGGTACTTTGCCTCATTACAGTACTCGGTAATTGATCTTCCATTTTGTTTTATTAGATGAAATTGTGTACGAAACTGATTTTGCTTAGCAAATAGTTGTTGTGAAAACGACTCTTCAAGATTTTTCCACAGTTCTGCAGATGTAGACGTACCTCTTGCAAGATGAATTAATGAAGATGAAAGATTAGCAGTAATCAATGCTGAAACATAGCCATCTTGCTTGTCCCAATCATCACGCTCAACAGATCCAATTTCAGGTGAAAATAAACTGCTATTTAAGAACTTTAATAGACCGAGAGTCTTCAAAATAGTCACTATTTGAAACTTCCAGTTCAAATAATTGTCTTCATCTAATTTTATTGCAGCAAGATGAGTAATATTTGGAAGTGTTGTTGCAAGATGAGTAATTTTATTGCAGCAAGATTGAACATCAACAACATTATTCTTGGGGTGGAATGACACAATTGGGAAGATTAGGATTTTATTTTTTATTTAAGTATTATTTTAATTAAGAAACCAATTATTTATTTCTACCTAACCCACGGTCATATTTCATCCCACCATAACACATCTAACTTTGTCTGAAACGTGAAAACCCACAGCCTGCGTGTCGTCCACGAGATTCCTATATTACGAACTTACATCTCACAATTCATAGCTCCCATGATGTCTAATAGAGACAATATAAAAAGAATTTAGTACTACAAAAACAATTGTGCAATAATGTTGGACACAAACTGATAATCCTGTACAAGTCAACCTTTATTTCAACTCACATGATCTCATGACATACTTGTTTAGTCCTTTCTAAAGTCACCAGTTTACTCATATCATCAATTATTCACTTCACTCATAGCTAGTCTAGTGTGTTACCCATTTGTAACTTATACAGGCTTGAAACATCCTCTTACGTGTAAGGGTATCCTACTCCTATGTCAGAATCTATATTCTAAAGTGTATTCTCTCAATTTAACTAAAGTTAAAAAAAAATAGGAGTGTAAACTAGATAAAGTTTATAAGTTTATTACAACACATCTTAATTTTAATTGAAGCTTATTTAATAAACAAGTTTGAGTTCGAATTACGTTTACCAAGATTATGCTTGCGAGTGTAAATAGTCCACTATTCATACATTTATATGAAATATGTTTATTCATATGATAATATTACATATATAGTTTGTTATGATACATAACTAAATAATACATTATGTTATATAGCTATAAATATGTGAGAAGTATTATAAATGCGTATAACATAAATAACAATAAACGATAAACAAGTGGAACTCGAGCGTTAAAATTACTCACAAACCGAATTTGAGCTTTGACATAGAGCTTGAAAAAAAAGCTAAACTTGAGCTCTGTTAAGTTAAACGAGTCAAGTACAAGCTCAGACAAGCTCGAACTCGGCTCATTTACACTTTTGTATGAACGGGCTAGAAAGACTCTAATTCCGACACAATTTCTCTCTTATATATATTGTTTCTAGTTCCTACTTAATAGTTAGACGAGTAAGAAAAACAACCTAAAACTAAATGACCCATTAGGATAATAATAAACTATCAACAAAATATGTTTATAAAGTAGGATAATATATGAGACAAATATATTATATACCTATATAACTTTATATTTTGTCAAGAGCATAAAAAATAATGTAATTATTTGTTTACTATCATAAGTATTAATTAACACCACCCCTTGGTAGAGTTAGTCAAGTATAACATGAAACTTCTCTACATATTTATGGTTCTTAAGAACATGATCTTCATGAGGGTTCTTGATCCTGCTTGTTATTTTTTGTAACATTCAACCTATATATTTTCATGGCTTTCGGGCAAAATGCTTCGATCCAAAACTTGTTATGCGTCTTACCTTAACATCTAGCATGCGCATAAAACAACATATTCTAAGTTCTAACACACACGTGTAAACAAGAGACTTAACATTCATAAACTTAAAAACATAAAACAAAAATCAAATCTTTTCCTAAAAGACAATGACAAAAACGGTCCCCCTAATTTAGAACAGCTAGGCCAAAAAAGCAAAGGACAGGACACAAGTATGATAAAAAAAAAGTGAAGTAAAGTGGTCACAAGATCTATGGCGGGCCTTTCTTTTAAACTTCAAATATAACAACAAACAGTTTTTCAATTGTTCACATTGCAAAATGCTAACTACCCCAATAAGTTTAACTCTTCCTTAAAATCAACACATTCTCATGTTCTATAGAGAAAAAAGCCAAGAAGCAAAGTCCAAAATGATCAAGACAAGTTTTAATATGATGCCAAATGTCTCATTAAAGAAGTTGGTTTTGAAGTTCAAGAAGATGAAAGATGTCGATGAACCCGAGTCAGAAAATGCAAGATTTAAGAATTGGATGTATGAAGATGAGGATATGTTGCGTAATTCGGATCGTCGGATTAATGTTTCACCGGTGAGTGGTTCGAGTTTCAAGAAAATGGTGTCGAATGGAAGAACGATTAAAGAGTTGATTGACGAAGAAGCACGGTTTGAAACGATAAAGATTGAATCAAGAAAAGAGAGAGTGGGTTCTACTGAGGAAGTAAAAAAGATTGTGTTTGAGAACAATTCTGAAGATTGTGTGAAGTCAAAGTCAACCGTTGACTATACGAGAACACAATCAAGAACACGGGTGAGCAAGTTGGATTCGGAAGAATGGAAGAAGCTGAAAAACAAGAGGATCAATGAGATCATGTTAAAGAATGATGAACAAAGAAAATATGTTGATGTAAGCAGGAAATCAAGTAGGAAAAAGTCAAAACCGGGATGTAAAGTCAACGCTTATACGCCGAGAACGGAATGTAGAATCAAGGCTCTTGAAGATATGAAGAGAACAAGGATGAAGATGAACAAAGAGAGGGAAATCAAAGATGCATTTAGAGCTTATACTGATAGTTTCGCAATATTAAAAAGTTCATATGATCCACAACAAGACTTTAGAGACTCAATGATGGAAATGATTATAGAGAATGGAATTAGGCAAAGAGAAGATCTTGAAGAGCTGTTGGCTTGTTATTTGACATTGAATTGTGATGCATATCATCATCTTATTGTTAAGGTGTTCAAAGAAGTATGGTTAGAATTAAACCAAGTGTATTTTGATCTTTATTTTTAGTTTTGAGAACTATTTGTAAGCATTGTTTGGCACTTTGGCTACTTCTAATGAATTTGTAAATTTCTTATTGTCACTTCTACCATGTTAACTATTCACAAAATAAGTAAATTACCATTAAAATATTGTTAATATTCTAAAAAAAAAATACGGAAGTGTGCACACTTTAAGGATCGATATCTCAGTCATCTTTGCTCCATTTTGTGCACACCTCTTATCTCGTAGCAAAGCTATCAATACGGTGATCACATGCGCATTATTTAATGACAGTGTAGATAACTATAAGTCTATAGCATGTAATTATTTGTGTCCAAAGTTAGAAAAAACATTCTTTTTACTATTTTCTGTAAGACTATTTACACTCTCCGTGTTGCCACCAAAACATCCCGTATTGATCAACCCTTGGTTGTCGTTATCAGCCACCGAACCACCAGGATTCTCAGTCAAGAACTGTTCCCAAAACCCGTCATTCGCACCCCCTTGCACAACTTCAATTGGTTCAGAAGTTGTGGCACAACTTTCGGACCATGTTCGATAAAATTTGGTTAATATATTGTCCCAAAACATTATAGAAGACTCCAGTTGTTCAACTAGTTCTAAATTTAAAGCCAAAAGTGCATCTATATTAAGGGTCTCGGAAACTGTGACATCGAATGAGCTCACCTGATCATTGATTTCAGACGAAAACCGTCTTTTTCGGTCATTTGTGACTGCACTTTGAGCTGGTTTCTGCAGTGTATTATCCAAGGCACACAAGAGGTCTTTTTGGTGGTTTATAACGACGTTTAAACGCTTGGTTAACGCGCGTGCTGCCATTTCGATGTCTTCTTGATCTGTTCGGTGTGTTTGAAGCTCTATATATAATGAATCTTTCTTGTAATGCAGCCTATAAATATCTTTTTTGTATTGAATTCTTTCGGATTCAGTTAATGGAGAACATGCAGAAGCTTCATTGATTAAGTGACTGTAAACTGGCTTTCTTCTATGGATGTTTTTCAAAAGATGAGGTTGACCTTTAATAAAGTCTTCATTTGCAAATTCCCATTGTTCCGGATCGATTTTATGAAAACCCTATTAAGATTAAACACCCCATACACGAAAATTAGGTAACGATTGGATAACTAAAGGGTTAACTATACACACATCGTCTGACGACTAATCCCACACCGTTTTAAATGGCCGTCCAGATAGAGGTCGGACGACCGTTTTAACAAAAGATTTTCAAAGTTTGACAGTCTATGGTCAGAACGGTTGTCCGGATATTGGCCAAATGGCCGTTCTAACCAATAATTTCAAAGTCCCCCCCCCCCATGGTCAGAACAACCATCCTGACATTATTCGAACGGCTAGCCCTCCTGATATTATTTGAACGGCTGTTCTGACCAATAATTTCCAGTGTCTGATCCCCCCCCTATGGCCAGAACGTGGCCAGAACAACCGTCCTGATATTATCTGAACGGTGGTTCTGACCAATAATTTTCAAAGTTTGACCCCCTATGCCGTCCTGATATTATTCGAACGGCCGTTTAGGCCAATAATTTTCAAAGTTTGACTTTTTTGGTCAAAACAGTCGTCGGAGCGATGAAACCCATGAATGAGAGATTACTCACATATGTGTTTAGTTGTCTGACAAAACTTGAAAAATTATTATGCTTGAAAAATATTGGAAGCAATTCACCGGAAAACTCAAGCGTGTCGCTCACGACAAAGCTTCGGTTATTCGGGCTCCACGACACGATATGATCGGTTAAAGGATCATTCACCATTTCATAAGTCTTGACAATAAATGGAGGCAGACTAGTGGAACCACTTTGAGCATCATCCATACTAATACCAACAAGATGATAAATAAAGCTTCAAGATTTGAAAGATAATAATTATGACATGAGTCACTTAAAACAACAAAAATGAAAAGAAGTGGTCACTTAAAAGCTATGATAATAAGGTGCAATCAAACATCAAAGTCGTTATAAACAGCAACCGGTTTCTAGAAGCTTAAAGCAAAAGCAACCCACTTTATACTGTCTTGAGAAACAGACATAATTCACGTGTACACTGGATCAACTTAATACACCCAAAAGTAAACCAATCCATAGTGTTCGATGAATTGCTTGAGTTACAAAAGAAACACCAATATCCAAAGTTTAAATTGTGTTCGGTACTCACCTGATATTGTGTAACAGAATAAATGATCTTTTGTAAGAAAACATTCTAGTAAAAATCTGTCTACTATAAACTCTCATGTCTCGTGTTGTCTTCGTATCCATTTTTTCTCGTATCTCTAGTTAAATACAACTCTCTTTTTAATAACAATACATTTTTTAAGAAAATACAAATTATATTAATAAAACATATTTATTTTTATAATTCCTTTAAGAAGTTTGAAATCTAATTATGTAACTTTTGTTTTTAGTCAAATAGTAAATGGAAGCCAAATTACATTAAATAGTAATTTATGTATTTTCGATACCCTGTTATATATTAATGTTTACTTACTTTAGAACTTTTTAAATCGTTAATATATGTAATATAGGGATTCTAAACTAGTATTATATAAATATTAACAAAGACGTGTTTAGTTACTTGGAACATAAATATGTATTTGTCATTCGTGGTTAATTTGTTCATCAGAAAAGACACATCAATGTGAGAAAATATTAATATGGTAGCTTGTTGCAATTGTTTTTGTTATGCGTGGAGTTCTATTCTTAATTACCTTATATTGCATTTATTAAAATAAGAAATGATTGAAGTGGTGTTATTGAAATGTAGGGAATGTTAATGTATAAATTAAATAAACGTTCTAATTTTGAGAATCAAGTAGTGTAACTACACTAGTGTAAGTGTAATTATACTACTTGATTCTTAAAGTTAGAACACTAATTGATTTGTATTTAATCAAAACCTTTGAAATTTATACGTTTCAGTTTTCTTTTTATGAGTTACATAACGAGTAATGTATTTTGACTTTTAAACTACTAACATTTATTTTAATAGATATAAGGGTCCTACATGACTCCTACTTCTTTACATCCTTGGTTTGACATTCCTGACCATTGGTATTTGGAAAGTGAATTGTTTTGCATGATCTACACAATCTATTCTCCACGTTTCTTCCATATTTTATAAAAAGAAGCACACGTTATAGATTATATAGACTTGATTCATAGAAAAATATATCCACGTTATACAAATCTTCATTCTTCTTATCAAACATTTTGTGTTTATTTAGATTTTTACTTTTTTTATTATAAAAATTAGGTTTGTATTTGTTATGAAAGTTTTAAGATGATTTTAATTTGCATTTTAGTGTAATACTTCAATTTGTTTTTAAATTATTAATGACAACTTTAATACTTTATTTGGGTAGAAAGTACTCACATATGTTATGTTAACTAATTAATAATAGCTTATACTAGATATTTCAATAAATATGAATACGTAAGCCATTCATGACTTGTCCCTTATACGAGTGTTGTTGAGTTGTCACGATCCATGGCTAAGGGATAGGAAGTCCATTTGAATGAAATCGATACCTTACAAATTAGAGATGGCGCTATTATGCATTCGATACTAGATATAACGATATTTGATTTGCCTAATATATGTCTGGTTTTGTTGAGGTTAGCTTTGATAACTTGACCAGATAAAACTAAGCTAGATGTGAATACATAGTTATATTAGCAAATGTGTGCGATGTGTTAAATTCTTTAACAATTTTATTATTCATAAAAACAAAATAAAAATGTCTAATAAGATAATTCCTTTATGGCATTACTCGAAAAGTCTTTGCCCTTCACATGCATGATAAATTGATGATGCATCCACACCTAGCTTTTAAACGACTAAAGTACTCGTGCATCATTTAAATAATCAGTGGCATTACCGTAATTCAAATATTCAACAGAGTGAATGACTTGGACCAAGCCCGCGCCACACTAACCGGTTCAACAGTAGCGAAGTTTGGCCGAAAAATGGTGCACATACGCTACAAAGAAAAAAAAACCATGGGAGAGATCCTGAGGCACATATAAGATTCACCCTTGCTATTCAGCCGTTCAAGGTGGCTATTTGGAGTCCAATCGTCCTAAAAAGGGTTGTCATCACTCACCACCCACGTTTAGTCTTTTCTATCCAACCCGTTTGGTTTCAAGGAAGTAGTTTTTAGGTACAAGCTCACGGTTGTGGACACAAGGCAAAGCGTGGTATCCAGGCCCGACCCATGGGCCAACCAAGTCAGGCCATCGCCTTGAGCCTCCAATTTTGTTAGGCCTCAATTTATTATATCATGTATGTAATATATATGTTAAAAATGGGCCACAAACTTAAATGAAAGCCCAATTTCTTTATATTGTTAAAAACGGCCACACACTAAATGAAGGCCCAAAACCTTTGTATTATGTTTCGTGTTCATCAATAACAAAAAAAACCAAAAAATGGCCCATGCAGGTCTCGAACCTGCGACCTTCGCGTTATTAGCACGACGCTCTAACCAACTGAGCTAATAGGCCTTGATGCAATAACTTCAAATCCTTACATATTATCCATTATTCGAATTTAGTTATTTTGTAGTATATTATGAAGGCATAGCTGTTCAACATATGACCGACTATTAGGTCAAGAAAGTCTAAGTCCCAGGTCTAAACCGTGGTCGGTTTGTTTTGGTAAACTAAATACCAATGTGAGTTTAGTGACTTCTAGGATTACAGGCTCTTTAACTTATATTGTTTTCTTATCATTGGCCATTTATCATACATATTGCATACACAAATTTATACATTGAATTTTGAAACCGGTTTATTGTCATTGGTCCCAATAATGATACAAGCTCACAAGAATTTATACCATTTATAAACCTAGTGCGTTTGTTTTTTGTGTTATTTGATAGGTCTACAAAGTTTGTAAACTTGGTTTGCAATTCATGTACAATATATATAATAAAATTTGATTTAATATTAAGTCTCTTACAAAAGCAAACACATGCAACTTGACTATTTGAGTTTTGTTATATGATGTTTTGATTTGATAAGAAAACAAAGAGAATTGTGCGTTACATTTTAAGTTTTCTAATTCTTATTATCGTTTTAAAAACAATTTATCATTTATCAATATTTTGATTTTTCATACAAAATCATAAACACGATTCAAAAAACAATACAGATTCTACATAAGTATGTTTAAATTACCCCTAATGTTACCTGTCTACGAGAAATGCATCCTATCTATTTTTATTCACTCGTTATATGGTATTATTAGGGTTTATAAGTGTTCGGATAAAAGGTTCTCACGATTATAGAATTCGAATGTATATAACTTTATTTTTGACAATTTGAGACTTGTGAAAATTTTTGGATTTTAACTATCTATAATCTTGGATTACATTATAATTTGTCGTAAACTTCTTTTTAGTTAATGATGAAATAAATAAATATTATAATAAATAATATTAGCTAATTCACCATTAATTTGCATTTTGGGCCGAATGAACTATGTGAGAAGAAAAAATCATTAATTAAAAGGATATGTAAGAAATTATAAAACCATATCTTATAATATTTAAATATGGTATAGTTATATGAAAAACCTGATAAAAAGAAGAATTTATATAAAGTACGTAGCCCTCTAACAGGGGAAAAATTATAATAATTTATCTCACAATATGAGTGAAATTTAACTGTTTGATATGATTAATTTTGAGTCATCTAAATCATCTTTGTGAACGACATAGTCTAGGAAATTGATAATATACTTTTCGGCAATGTCCATATTCATTTCAATCAATATAACTTAGCTTCCTTAGATTCCAACGTCGATGCTTAAAACTAAACCGACTTTAAGCTTGTTTTATCTCAAATGTTAAGTTAATAAAATGAAAAACTATATATATTTTATGTTACATTTTTAAAAGTTAGTTAATTATTTAATAATATAATTCTTTTAACTGATCTAAATACTCATCAACAGTGACAAAAAATGAATAATAAACTGTTGAACATAAGTTATAACTTGTAACTAACCCTTTCATCATACCATTCATTCACTACTTCTATAAATACACAATCCATCTCCATCTCCATCTCCATCTCCATTTTCATTCTTACTCTTTATACTCTCTAAAACACGCGCGTGCGCACACACTGCTTTGAGGCGAATGGCGACGGACGTCGGTGGAGCTGCCAATGGGCACCATGGAGTCACCTTGAGTATAGCAAAAGATGACACCGGAGATACCACACCTTGTTCCTCCCCTCCATTGTTCACTCGTCAATATTCACAAAAGGTTCTTTCTTTAGTTCTTTTACTCCTTACACTGTTAAATGTGAGAATCAAGTACAATAATTATATAATTACATCGTAGAGTAATTATATAATCACTCTATGATGTAATAACATAATACTCTATTTGTATATATAATTACTCTACTTGATTATCACGTTAATTCCATTTGTATGTTAACTTTTCCCTATGAATATGATATTAATTCAATATGCAAACAAACAAACAAACCTAAGGATTGCTTGTGGTTTGAATATTTGGACAGTTGATAGCGGAGTTGTTTGCCACGTACTTCTTGGTATTTGCTGGTTGTAGTGTAATCGCAGTGAACATCGACCAGAACAATCTGGAGGGTCAGCCTGGAATCGCCATTGTATGGGGGTCGGCTGTTATGGTTATGGTTTACGCTGTCGGCCATATCTCGGGTGCTCATATCAACCCGGCGGTCACCATTGCCTTCGCCTCTTGCAAAAGGTTCCCTTGGAAAGAGGTGATCAATTGGATTCAAAGTCATTTTATTGATGAGCTCATGAAAGAAAAATTAAAAATATTAAAGCATGATATCTATAGAGAACTTACAATTACAATGTAAATAATAAAGCTAACCAACGAATGATAATGATAAAACATGAAATAAAGATAAATGAAAAAACATATAATAATAAGTACAATAGATATTACATGATAAACTTTGTTAACAATTTTTCTTGATCGAACATGTTGTTTAGGTACCTGGATACGTGATCGCTCAAATCCTTGCTGCAATCCTAGCAAGTGGAACCCTACGATTAATATTAAGCGGGAAACATGATCACTTTGTTGGAAACGCACCTCCACATTCCCACATTCAATCGTTCGTGGTGGAAGTTATTATCACATTCTATCTCATGTTCGTAATCACTGCCGTCGCCACAGATGATCGAGCCGTTAGTATTGTTTTCAACTTTTCATATTTACCATTATGAAATTTTATGCATGAAATTGTAATTTAAAACACGCACTTAACGCAGACTAGACAACTAGCCGGAGTTGCCATTGGATCAACCATTGTACTTAATGCCATGTTCGCAGGGTACGATATCATATATTGTTATATATTGGCTATAATTCATATGTGATTTTCATATTTCAATAGTATATATGCATGGTTTAATTAAACATGTATTTTGATGGCAGGCCGATATCAGGGGCGTCCATGAACCCGGCAAGGAGCATAGGGCCAGCGCTCGTGTGGAACGAGTACAAAGGGTTATGGGTCTACATTTTTGGACCGATGATTGGAGCCATAGGTGGTGCATGGGCTTACAATACCCTAAGGTTGCCTTAAAGTGAGATAACCAAGGGTGCATCTCAACAATAATTTGTGGAGTTGTATTGTAATTAATTTTCCAAAAGATATGTGTGTTTGCATGAGACAATATTACAAGTATAGCTAATAAGACTTGCAAGCGATGTACTACATACATAGTGACTATAGTTACACTCTTTTCTATGAAAAGAATATTTGGTTGCATTATCCTAATATACCATTCCTTGTTCTTATCTATTTGATTATAACCAAGTGATGTTAACATTAAGTAGGTTTTGCCGATGTATTAGAGAATCTAACTTGAAAAAACAATCAGCGAACGTCTAAATTCTATCTATTGAAAATTAAGCGGCTCTATGGTAGTCTCTTGATAATTCCATTAAAACTAAAAGACTACCTCTGAATCACTCAAAGATAAAGTTTATTAGGTTCACAAAAAATACATCTTTTAATGGTTCATAGAATCTCTTAATGGTTAGTTAAGCTTTAAAAACATGTTAAATAATTCAGATGTTACCTCTTAATGATTCAACACAACATTGTCTACTAAAAAAAGATTGAGTTCTATTATATTTTACTAAAAATGTAATAAGATTTGTTTTTTTTTTCTTTTGCTAAACAACCTGGATTTATTACATTTAAACTATTCAAAAATATAATATAGCTTAACTAGTTTTACTAATCAAGTGACCTTATTACATTTGATATTTGTAATAATATTGTGTAAAGCCAGATTATTACTAATTAATCGATCGAAATCTATTACATTTGTTGCCAGAACATATTCTTTTTTGTCCAAAAAAATGTTTTAACTACTACCTTTTATTGTAAGATGTGAAATCTTTAACGTAACAAAATTCCGAACTAAATACAAGTGTATCATGTTAAGTGATAAAATGAGCATTGGATCAAAACTGAACCAGCCCGGAACAGATAATTTGGAAAGTGTGACTCATGGACCGGACCATGAAAGAGTGGTCGGTGTCGGGTTTTGGGGGTTGGACAGGTCAGGATGGCTTTCGAGTTAAGGTTGAGCCAAAATGTGATTCCATGGTGCATCTGTCAATACATACATATACATAAACCATTTGTTGATCAATGGCGTACCTCGAAAACCTTTTCATTAGGGCGGAAAGTTTTTAAAGTTGTTCTATATGAGATTTCATTTTTTTAAATCTAGCCAGTACTTTTGAGGAATTGTTCTATCATGTGACTTATTATTTCCGTTTTAAACCAAACTAAGTTATTCATTAAATCAGTGATTTAGTGTTTAGAATGTCATACCTAACGTCCTAACCGGTGGTCTCCGGTTGGAATTCTGGTTAGATTTGGGTTGATCGGTGTCTGACGATGGCGATCATTCTTCTGCAGCACCGAATGTGCCACTTCCTTCAATCTTTCTTTGTTTTTTTTAAGCAGGTTTAAAAGTTAAAACTATGGGGAAAGTCTTTTAACATTTGGAATTTGGACACTATTTAGACATTGAGCCAAGAATTAAGTTCATACAAAGTTAACAATTCGATATTGGTCATTGGGCCTACAAGTTAACATTTGGACATTGGGCTTAATTTATATAAATTATTAAGTAACTAGGATTTAAGACCCCGTGTTTTGCGGCGGGACTGTTAAATCAAACAAAAAAAATAATTAAAAACGTTAAACGATAAGCTCGCTGCAAGTCAACGAAGTCAGTCTGTATCAAGTTACGACATCGAAACTAAACAAAAGAAATAAGCATTACTATGCCAAAATACAACAAATTATCATATGTAGTAGAAAGGAACAAATAAGAAGTTTGATTATTCTAAGAAGGCAAATGAGGGTATTTTTGTCTATGACCTTAATATTGAAAACTCACTTAATTTAATTTCAAAAACCCACTTAATTTTAAAATTTTCACTTATCTCCTGCAACCACCACCGCTCACCGCCACCCACCGCCACCACCTTGCCGGAAAAGTCTTCGGAAATTTCGTCGGAAAATAAAACACAATGAAAAAGACGCAATGTAAAAAACACAATGGATTAAACACTATGAAAATAAAAACACAATGACAAAAAACACAATTAAATTACACAATGTAAAAAACACTATGAAGAAATAAAACACACTTCTATAACACAATTTTGTAAAACACAATTTTGGTAAAACACACTTTGTAAAAAACCCACGAAAATTGTTTTTATTTTTGTATAGCAATATGGTACTCGTATACAAGATAAAAAACACTCGTTATTATGGTGAAATTGTTTTGACGCCGAGTATATTTCAGGAAGACCGCCCCTCCTTTCAAATTCCGCACGTTGCTCGATCACAACACGCGAACACGAAGTATGCATATCTTTTTCAGTATATCCTCTAAACTTCACATCCAAAGTCTGCGTTTCGGATGAATATCCCGTCAAAAGAGAACCTAAATTTAAAAAAGCCGACACAAACCGAATCATTCGACTTTTAAACGGCAGCATACACGGCTGTCTCTCGCAACGAGCCCACCATCGGTATCTAAAAAATCCACCCGCACTTGAAAAATCCCAAGATTAACATTATAATCCGATTCCGGCAACGTTAACGAAACCGTCGCCTGCACTTCATGATCAAACGGAATCACCCGCGACCCTTCAAACCTCTCAATCATACTCTTCTGATTATGCACGACAACCGACGACTCCGGGCACGAAATAATCGGAACAAAAGCCATCGGCGTATCTTTCGTGTAATCAAACGTTAACTCCTCCGTTATCCTAACCGGTTCCTCCACTATCCATCTCATCACCACACCCCGAACAAAAAAGCCGGAACTAACAAACTAACCAAAACAACCCCGCAATAACAAAACCACAACAAACCCCAACCGACTTTAAAACACAACCGCAACGTCACATGATTAGCCAACTTAACACCACTGTAACAAATCCCGAAAACCTCGCTAACACTCCCTAACGTATAATCTCTAACGAGCTTTATAACCCCGAACGGGTTGGTCATCAATAAATATGAAACACGCAGTACCCACAATGGAAATGTAACCGAACTTGATAAAAATCTAGTTTGAAAGCTAATAACTTTAATAATTAATTCAACTAAAATAGAAGTAACATTATTAATATCAGGTGCATAATTTGGGAAGTCAACAGTAACTGACTCATCACAGTTATTATTATTATTATTATTATTATTATTATTATTATTATTATTAACTCGGGTAATAGTCGAATCCGCGTGTAATAAATTCTGTTCCCCTTCGTTTAATTTATTATTAAACGAACGGGAACGGGTGTGGCGTAAAGGCTTTACGGGTGGGATAACATCGATTAATCCATCTGGGTTGTTTTTAAAGAACTGGGATTGTTTATTGCCTCGACGGTGGCGGAGGCCTGAGGAGGAGGGTGAGTCCGGTGGGTGGTCGGAGATGACGGTGGCTGTGGAATCTTGATCGGAGAGTGTGGCGTCGGTGAAGGGGAGTTCGTTGAGTGCGTCGGTGATTGGTGATGTGGGTAATTGTGGTTCCATTGAAGGAATTGGAAGGATTGGGTGGAGTTAGGGTTACGGTTTGGATTTGGGATCATAAGCGAGATAAAACCCTTGTGACTTAACTTTTTTGATCTATTTGTTAAAACAAAACTGAAAAGTGAAAACTATACAAATTTAAATTTTGAAAAAACCTTTGTGAACAAACTAAAATAGAACAAACTAATATAGATACACCATGGTTAGAGTTAAGATGGCCGTCTTTTTCCACGTGTGTAGTGATAGGAAGCATACACATTCTTAAATTAAGACTCAAGTTTAAATATGTGGCTCAATGAAAGAAAACTGAAATCTTTGTGATCTCTAGTTTAAATGGGTGACTCAATGAAGGAAGACATATCGTGAGACTCTCATGCCATTCTCTGAAGCAAAGTTAATCAATTTTTTTTATAATGGATATGACTAAGACACCGGGTGCCCGAACTCAAAATTTATTTAAAAAATCATAAACGATGGGGGGCCGGGCCCATGCCTCGCATCAAGGGCTAGGTTGCGTGTTGATGCAGAGAGGAAAGGTGATAGCTTACGCGTCTAGACAGTTGAAAGTCCACGAGAGTACTTATCCGACGCATGATTTAGAGTTAGCAGCTGTAGTGCATGCTCTTAAGATATGGAGGCATTATCTGTACGGTACTAAGTGTACTATCTATACAGATCATAAGAGTTTAAAGTATTTCTTCGAGCAGAAAGAATTGAACATGAGGCATGGTTGGAGTTGATTAAGGATTATGATTGCGACATTAAGTATTATCCCGGTAAAGCTAATGTAGTTGCTGACGCGTTAAGTCGTAAGAATGAGGAAGTCCTTGCAATAGTAAAGTCATACCAGTTGATCATGAACCCAAGTCTTTTTGAAGAAATCATCAAGGTACAGTCAGAGGTGTTAGTAGATGAAGGGTTAGTAAAGAAATAAAGGATTTATAGCCAGCAAGATGAGTTGATGGAAAACACTCATGGAGTTAAGACTAGGTTCGACCGTATGTGGATCCCACACCATGGTGATCTTAGAAGTCGAATCTTCGATGAGGCTCATAAGTCAAGATACTCGATTCATCCAGGAGCTACAAAGATGTATCAAGATTTGAAAATAGACTACTGGTGGCCTGGGATGAAGAACGATGTAGTGGATTATGTTAGTAACTGCTTAACTTGCTTACAAGTCAAAGCCGAACATCAAAAGCCTTATGGGAAGATGCAACCGCTAGAGATACCTGAGTGGAAATGGGAACACATCACCATGGATTTCATAACTAAGCTACCTCGTACAGCTAAACATCATGATACTATCTGGGTGATTGTGGACCGTTTGACCAAGAGTGCTCACTTTCTGCCCATACGAGAGGCCATCTCGTCAGAAACGTTAGCAAGCTTGTTCATTAAAGAAGTTGTAACCAAGCATGGAGTACCGTTATCGATCGTGTCTGATAGAGATACACGGTTTACTTCGAGGTTCTGGAAGAAATTCCATGAAGCTATGGGGACGAGGTTGAACATCAGTACGGCGTATCATCCTCAAACTGATGGACAGTCTGAAAGGACGATCCAAACCCTTGAGGATATGCTGCGTGCTTGTGTTTTAGATTTTGGTGGAAGTTGGGATGATCATCTGCACCTGGCAAAGTTCTCCTATAACAACAGTTACCATTCAAGTATTGGTATGCCACCGTTTGAGATGCTTTACGGTAGACGATGTAGAACCCCGGTGTGTTAGGGTGAGATTGGTCAGAAGGAAATGGGAAGCCTAGAAGTGGTTCAAGAAACGTCTTCAAGGTTTGATCAGATCAAGGCAAGAATGAAAGCTGCTCAAGACAGACAGAAGTCGTATGCTGATAAGCGGCGACGACCGATTGAGTTTAAAGTTGGTGACAATGTGATGCTCAAGGTCTCGCCTTGGAAAGGAATCATTCATTTCAGGAAGAGGGGAAAGTTGAGTCCAAGGTACTTAAGATTATAGATCGTGTAGGTGAAGTGGCTTATAAGCTGGATTTGCCAGAAGAGTTAGAAGGAATTCACTTAACCTTCCATGTGTCTCACCTGAGAAAATGTCTAGCTGATGACACGTCTCACGTGCCATTGATGGACATCGAGGTTGATGAACAGTTGAACTACATTGAGCAACCGATCGAGATAGTTGACCGCAAGGAGAAGCAGCTTCGTCACAAGGTTATACCTTTAGTGAAAGTGATATGGAAGCATCGCAAAGGTTCAGATGCTACTTGGGAAGCTGAGGATGAGATGCGCAAGTTTTACCCGAATTTGTTTATGTAATAGTTAGGTTTCGGGGATGAAACCTCTTTAAGGAGGGAAGACTTGTAACATCCTGCTTTTGATAAGAATTAATAAAATAAATTTCATTCATTTTATAAAGTGTCGTGTGTCGGTTTAAATAAATAAACTAATAGAAGGTGGGCTTGGACTTTAGAAGATGGAAAATAAGGAATGGAATGGGCCTTAGGTCCATGGGCTTAAGGGAGTATAAATACCCCTTAAACCCTAAACCTTTCCATTTTTATCCATTCTCTACACCATAGCCTACACCTTGAAAAACACACACACCATCCTATAACCCGAACCAAGATCCGAAGTCGAAACCCAAGATTGTTGGTGCTAGATCGTTGTGACGAACCAAAACAACATCAAAGACCAGCTCGTGTTCGAATACCGACTCGTCTAAGGTACGTTTACATTTAGAAATCGTTCATATAGGTTCGGTTTGATTAAGGAAATCATAGATCTGTGTTAGTTTGTTATAAACGAATCCAAAACAACAAATCTTATGGAAATTGGTTAACATTTGGTGGGTTAATTGTAAACCTAAGTAAACCCGTAACCTATATGCCTAAATCGCACCCCTTAAACATCGATGTTAGGACCATTTGATGGTTGGGGTTTGTAGGCGCTGGTCAGACGATTCCGTTGATACCAAAATCGTGATATTTGGTTAAGAAACGAAGGTTTAATTGCAGATCTAAGATCTGTTGACTATTTGTTGTTCTTGACGATTTTGACTTTGACCCTTGAGTCAAAGTCTGGATAAGAACTATTGGTGATTCATTATGGGTGATTCTTTAGCTAGTTCGTTATGGGAGCTTAGCGAATCAGAGGGTGATTCGTTAGCTAATTCGTTATGGGAGCTTAGCGAATCAGAGGGTGATTCGTTAGCTAGTTCGTTATGGGAGCTTAGCGAATCAGAGGGTGATTCGTTAGCTAGTTTGTTATGAGAGATTAGCGAATCAGAGGGTGATTCGTTAGCTAGTTCGTTATGAGAGCTTAGCGAATCAGAGGGTGATTCGTTAGCTAGTTCGTTATGGGAGCTTAGCGAATCAGAGGGTGATTCTTTACCCAATTCGTTAAGGGCAAAGTAACGAACTAGGAGTTTAATATAAAGACAGAATGGTCCCTGGACTTAGAAAAGAATTATATAATTACATAACAGCCCTTGGAGTTTGGAAATTTATGAAAGATACCTTTAAAGGTAAATGAGTAAAGATTAACTAACCAGGTAATGATTTAATGAAGTAAAACAGCTTAGACGTGTAAGACTAATTAAGTAGCAATGAGATGACTAGAGCGGTACTTAATACTGTAATTATTATACAGTTAGTCGTGCACAGTTCAAGAAGGGAATAACCGTAAACGGTGAACGCAACCGCATTGAGGTGAGTTATAGCCCCACTTCCTTGTTATGTTTTCGGGGCTGTGTGCATACTCGATGTGATAGTTAATACACTTACCTTAAGTGGTAAGTGTATGCCTCGTATGATTTATGTATGATGATTGCTTGACGGCGCGTGAACGATCTTCGGATATTGCATGTACAGTTAGGTGGTAGTTAAAGATATGATTGATACGTATGATGCAAGATATGATGTATGTATGAATATATGACGTATGCATAATGTATGTATGTTATGTTGATGGTGCGTGAACACTCTTCGGAGATTGCACGTATTGTCAAGGAAATTATGTAAGAGGAGGTATGGTACAGTAGCATGAAACAAAGGGACCAGACCCTAATAATATATGTGATGGTAGGGACCAGACCCTAATAATATTTGTGATGGTAGGGACCAGACCCATATAATATCTGTGATGTTAGGGACCAAACCCTTATAATATCTGTGATGTTAGGGACCAGACCCTTATAATATCTGTGAGGTTATAGAGCGGAAGGCTCTTTAAATAGGATGGATAGCTACGTATGAAAAGTAAGTATGAATAATGTACACTCCTTCGGGCACGGGTACAAGTATGAGAACAGATTGTATGTTGTATGATTAACTAGAACTCACTCAGCGTAGCTGACTTTTAGTATGCACGCAGGTGAGTAGATTGAGGTCAGGCAGATGGGAAGGAGGCAGAGATTGGCTAGACGCCCCAACCCCAAACATACCTGCTGAACCGGCCGGGGGCGAGGTGGTCGCCGGTGCCGGAGGCACGGTTGAAGCCGCCGTCGTAGGAACCAACAGAGGTGAACTCACCGGAGGTGAACTCACAACCGTGGTCGCCGCTGCGGAAGAGCCCGCAGAAAAACTCACCGCCAGCTCAGTGAAGGAATCAGTGAATATGGCACTGACAGCCGGCGGAGACGACGTCACAGTTGGAACAGTTGTCTCAACCGAGTGAGCAACTGAACCAACACGTGAAGCAGGCGCAGCCGCCTGGGTCATCGCCTCGGGTAGGTTGACCAAACCTACCATCATGGGTCCAGAAGTGCTCCTCCCCGCTCCACCCTGGAATGCGGTTGCATCCACGCCTGCATGAATACAACATATTTAAATATAATGGCGGAAAGATATGAAGTTAAAGTTAAAGTTTACACTTACGAGTCCTCTTGAGCTTGAAGGTGCGAATAGGCGGGGACGAACCCGATGGAGCCGGCCTCTTCACGCCGGTCACCGTCGTTGTACTAGGCTGCCCGGAGGTGACAGATGTCTCAACCTCCGGAACAGTGGTCTCATCACCACCAGGGTTCCCCGCCACCTCTTCACTCTCGGTCTCCGACTCTGTCCGATTCCCCTGATCTGCAATGGAGGCAAGCTTCGCCTTGCCCTTCCCGCCGGCAGCCTTCTTCTTCCTCGCCAAGAGAGGACCATCTGCGGATTCCTCATCAGAAGATGACAAAATTAGAGGAATTCCCGCAAAGGTTTGAGCATTGAGAGGGCGAGGGTCAAAAAGTTCTTTACCTGGCCGCTTGGCGCCCAGGATCTCGTGGCCTGGCGGGTAGACCTCCACGAACCGATCCGCCGTTTGCTCAAGGATGGGCAACTCGTTCTCATCTAGAGCACGACTACCCATCCGAGCGGGACCATCACTCTCCCACGGCTGCAGGAGAGACTGCAAGTCGTTTCCCTCTGAAAACAAAAAGAAAAAACGGTTAGAACAAAAACCATAAATTAACGGATAATATGAAGCATACCGTAAGGGACAGAGTTCAAACCGTATTCGAGGACGATGGGAATCTGTGACGCCTCCTTCCACACCCGGCTCATCCCGAGCATCACCATCCCGGACTCCGCAAAGCGGTAAACCGGAGACTGGATCCGAGAAACCTTGGAGAACCATTCCGCCTCCTGGTAGTTGGAGGCGTGAAGGTTCGGGAGAGCTCTCCCGTTCTTGAACGTCATCGCTATGGGGACGACGCGAGCGGAGATATAGAAGAACTCCCGCTTCCAAGATCGAAGACTGCGCTCGGTAGCGCAGATCTTCAAACCCTAGATCCGATTGACCAAGGTATACCACCCCTGGATGCACCTCCAGGAATATAAGGTCATCAGGCGATCAACATGGGGCTCCACACCCAAAATGAGACACACCCACTCGAAATGGCGGATCTTGGCGTTTGCCATTGGGTGTACCTCAGTCAGATGCACACCGTGTCTCTCCAGAACACGGTATACAAACATCGTCAATGGGAACCTGAGATTCCCATAGACGAAGAATGCAGCGTACACCCCTATCTTGCCCTTGGGGGCATCGTACACCGTCTGATGAGGTGCAGGAAACTCAGGCTCGAAAGGCTCGAGCATGAACTTCCTGACGACGTACTGATAAAGGTCGACCGGAAGAGCACACTGGCACTCGCCAGCAGTACTCTTGTCATCCTTGTCCGACGTGGACGACGGATTCTCGAGGTATACATCGGACTCCTCGACAGTAACCCCAGGATCATGAGAAGACATGTTTGGGATGTAAACAAGAACGATTTCAGGAGAATGCTCAACAGAAAAGTTAGAGTATTCGCCGGAAATCGTTTAGAAGAAGAAGAGAGGTGAAACTGTGAGTTGAGATGCAACCTCTCCTCCCTTTATATACTCATCGCAATGAATGCGATGAATTTAATGCGGAAGAGAGAGGAAAACGCTGGTGCAATGAAACTATGACACGTGGAAAAAGCAAGCTGGCAACAGCTGTTGACAGGACGCGTGCCGTAAACTTCGCGGCCACGCGCCCGAAAACTCGCGCCCACGCGCCTGAAAAAGCGTCTGGAATGACCATATACTGTCACGTCGTCATAACTTCCTGCACGTCCTGACACTGTCAGAAGAAACCGTCGGACGACGTTTCAACAGTTTGGACTGTTCTTATCCTTTCACCAACTCTTCGAATTTCAAAAAGATTCAAAGAGATTCAAAAGTAAGCGGGACTATACCCCTTACCTTGGCAACCAAGTAACTATAAGACAGGTGCGAGTACAGTGTTAAGGCAAAACCCTTCACATACTTAGCACCTGCAGGGAATTGAAGCCAAGAATACCTCGGCGACCAAGTAACTATAAGACGGGTGCGGGTACAGTGTCAAGGCAAAACCCTTCACATACTTAGCACCCGCAAGGAATTGAAGCCAGGAATACCTTGGAAGTAAAGTAACTATAAGACGAGTGCGGGTACAGTGTCAAGGCGAAACCCTTCACATACCTAGCACTCCGCAGGGAATTGAAACCAAGAAGGATCTTCTGGGCCATGCTTGCGGAAACGGGAATAACATCCCCGCATAGCGGGAACGTCGAGAACTAGATTGTTTGAAGCTCCAAGATGGAATTGGTTGTTTTAACATAATTGATCACTATGTTCAAAACTACCAAAACCTCATGGAGAATCTATACAAGTGGAACTCAACGCTCCTGACTTGCGAGGAGGTTATAGACCTACCCGCATCATACCCAAAGATCAAGCAGAAAAGTCGGGAATTTCTGCACGTGACATTAGGACTTCCGCGGGAAGAATCCCCATGGAAAACCTTAAAACTAAACCCTTTTCAAAACCCTTTGCTTAAGTCCAAAAGTTCACCTCACTTATTAACAATTCATGAGAAGAACATTGGACTGGGGGGACTTGAAGAGGTAGGTCCCAGCAGAGCCCAGTTGGACCCGCAAGACTCACCTCAAAGAGGGACGTCTGCGCAGTTGAACCCGCAAGACTCACCTTCAACAGGGACGTCTGCGCAAAGGCTAAACTCGCAAGACTCACCTTGAAGAGACGTCTGCGCAGAAACCAACTTGATCCGCAGGACCCACCATGCTCAGAGACGTGACGTCCTTACGCGCAGTACGCAAGCTGTTCCCGCAAGAAAAGCCTCCCAATGGTCGACGTACTCCGCCTGTTCCCGCAGCAACGGATACTAGCCATCAGGGAAGGCTACCCGCGCAGCAAGGCTACACGCACAAGGCACTTAACTCTTAAATAATTCAGTAATGTCACCTGAAGAAGGAGTGAGCAAGCCGGGAACACTCCCGCACAAAGCCGGGAACACTCCCGCACAAATGAGCCAGTCCGTACGATACTGGAGGATCTTTTGTACTGTACCTGACGAGGTATGGACAAAAGATCTGACCAAAGATACGACAGCTCACTGACAACAGTATGACGAGCGGCACGCTCTTGTACTGTATGTCACTATCAGCCGCTGCCTACTCACCAACCTGTCGGAGGACGTGCATAGCCTGCAGTTGGTGGAACATGAATAGTACACAGCCGGCCTGGTCACTATCAGCCGCTGCCTACCCACCAACCACCAGCATGGCACGTGCGTAGCCCACAGTTGGCAGAACAGGAATACTATTCAGCCGGCTGTACCTGCTTGGAAACCTACCTTCGGCTATAAATACTCCAACACCTTAGAATGGTATGGACACATTACATTACCTTATCACATCTTATCTTTTCTAGCAATCTCTTAATATACACTTATATTCAAGAGCAATCTAGTCTGATTCTCACGCCGGAGGGTGGTCACAAGGAGGTCCCCCCCCCCCTCTAAGTGACGAGCTCACGGTGTCTGTTTTGCAGGTCACCAGAAGAACCATCTTTGCCGGACATAACCCCTCGTGGGAAACATCTATTTAACCCCCAGATTATCCGTAATCTGCCCGGGGTCAATTAGTGTTTCTTCAGGGATGTTGTTAGGAGTTATGAATTTGGTTTAGGATGAAGCTGTTATTGAGTAAAAAAAAACATGAGTATGGTCTTATTCAAATGATAATGTTTAACATGAAAGATAGTTAGAAAAGTTTGTTAATAATATTTAGAATGGGGTTGGAATTATTATTACATGGATAATGTCATATATTTTCATATGAAATTTGCCCAATTCAAAATCAAAATTATATAGCACTCTGACGTTTTTTCTTAATTTAGACATTATTTATTTTTGTCAAATTTGAATGTCGAGTTCAATCAACGTTTAATTTTGACTTTATTTTATAAAAGGCGCACTTTATTGATGGATACATTTAAAAAACCCCTTTGAATTAATGTTTAATTTAGACTTTATATTGTCAAAATTACATATTGTGTTCTAATCAATTTTGACCTTATATTGTTAAAATTGCATTTGTTGTTACCAAATTCTCATTATATTTAACTAATCCACTTTAAAAACTTTTGTCTATTTTCTTAATTTGATCATATGAACTATGGTTTAGATATTTACATTGGGGTATTTGAGGTATATTCTACTGTTTGTAAAATTGCCGATGTGTCACACCCCGACCAAATGCGGCGGAACATGCCGAGGTGTAACGATTGCCCATAAGCGCATGACACTATTTAAAGCGACAATATTTAACAAACTCATTTCATTTCCCAACATCGAAATTGTCACATAACCAAATATTTATTAGTCAAATACAACAAAATATAGCAAAATATAGCAAATCAAATATTGTTCATTTTTGCTAATATCCTAACGGTATTTGTGTCATTTTCTTCACCGAACTCCATAATCAACCTAGATGCAAACCTGTAACATTTCATAAAATAAAGTTGTCAACACAAAGATTGGTGAGCAATTCATAAGTTTGAACAATAGATATATAGTATGATAAGCCACAAAACTAGTATACAGAACCATAAATAATAGCTATAAACTTGGATAAATTGACAATTGCTAATAGAAATTACGTTAGCGCCACCTAGCTACAAGGGATTGCCAAGTAGTCTAGGATTTAATAGAATATCGTTAATTGCATTACGTTAACGACACCTTGCTACAAGGGGATGCCAAGTAGTCTAGGATTTATAGATTCCACCAACCGAAAGCGATAAACACATAGGCATATAAGCATAGAACACCAAATCGAGCAATTATTCAAGTAAAGTATACAACAACCTTTGTGGTTTAAGACTCAAGTATAAAGCATTTGATTCGAATAAGTATGAAATGTCACCCCAAAACAAAAGATAGAAAACGGGGTATGAAGTTACTCACGTTCAAGTATAAAACATGATCGGTAAAAGATGAATAACCGGATGGATGAAGTTTAACGAGCAAGACCTAAATGACAATAAAATCTTGGATTTAGAATGGTTGTCTTGAAGATCTTTAAATAAAATAGTAGTTGCAAAAAGTAAACAATTAAAGTTCAATGTTTGAAATGTAACTATTTAAGAATTTATAATAACAATCCTTTAAAAATGTAAGTTTGCTCGAAACCAGGTTAAAGTATCTAACCTTAATATTTACTTAACCAATGTTAAGTAATAAGGTGGGAAAAATGCTAAAATGCAAGTTCCTTTGGGACAAAGATACTAAAACGGGTTTTTAACGAGTGTTCGGGTTGTCGATTCGGGTCTTGAAAAATGGTCAAACCCAAAGTCAACTTTCCAACATATTAATTGTTATGAGATAACTCATTAAAATATACTAACACTTAACCAAGTATGTAGATCTATTGTTTAGAACTAACAATGCACGTTAAGCAAGTGCTCGGTTTTGTCGGTCCAAACTATGTGATGAGATCAAGTTGGATCCAACAATTTCAAGTACTTAAGAAAATAATTAAAATCAGTTTGTAAACTATTTTTAAAGAAATATACAAGTCTTGATAGCTAAAAACACACTTGTGTGTCTTAAGCGAGTAAAAGTCGGTATAGTTCGGTTTGGTTCGGTCTCCATCTCACAAATAGTTCATAGATGGTTTATAAATGAAGAAAACTTAAATTTTATAACTAAAAAGTTAACTACAAGTCTTTTAAGCAAAAGTTTCGGTTTAGTTCGGTTTCCATCTCCCAACGAGTTTATAGATGGATTCCATATGCTTAATATCAAAGAACTTGTAAAAATGATTTTTGAAACTCAAATCTAGCAATAAACAGGTTTAAACAACTATTTAACAAAACTAGTAAACAAAAGTTCGGTTTCAAGTTTGGACTAGTTTTGGTTAAACCGAGGTTAGTCTTATACAAACCCACACCATGGAACTTGTAAATAAGATGAACAAACTAAAGGGGTTAGAAGTTAGTCATAAGTGATATGTATAATAAGTTATGTGTGTGTGTATATATATCAGGAACACGAAGTCCTCCATGAAGCCTTGCTTTATGACATTCGAAACTTAACCAACCGGAGTCGGTGAAGTAACAAATAAAGGAAACAAGGGGTTTGTATTATATATATGTTGTATCACCATATTCAAGTGTTAGTAATATTAGATGAACAAGTTAAAATGAAAGACTATAGTTAGTTGACCTTAAGAAATCAAAATAACAAAATGTTGAAGATGAATACTTGGATTTGAGAGAGATTTTTGAGAAGATGAACAACCAAAATGGTGTATGGAGCCTTGCTTTTATAATGGTAAGAGTATGGTTCATACAAATAGGGTAAAGATGCATGTGATGGTTGAAATGGTCAAACAAGTTTTTGGTAAATGGCAATAATAGTCCCCAAAGTTTGGTTTAAGTCATTTTAAGGAGTTTTAAGGACCAAAAAGAATGTTTTCAAGACCCAACAAGTGTAAAACAATATTGTAACATAAAATCCATCATTTTGATTATATCATAAGCTTTGGTTTACAAAATGGGTCGGTTTACATGATAAACGAATAGAAAAACGAATATAAATGAGACCCGAAATTGACGAATGTCACACGATGTAACATATATTTTTGAGTTGGTTTTGAAATTATAATATTATGTATTGCATTGGAGCATTCCTTTGCCAAACCCTTTGGTTTCCATTTATGTAATTGCATTTTGTTTTTGTTTTTTTTAATGTAATTTTGATAGTTTTTATTCAACGGGAGAATATAAAAAAAAGAAGGAAAAACAGCTCCAAAATCACAAAATTATCAGATCAATGAACACACTTAGCAGAATTCAAACCATAATTTGTAACTTTTGCTAAAATCGAATTGACTAAACATCCAGACGATTAAAAATTTTAAAACGAGTTAAGCCATACATTCAGACGAGATGATTGCCAACTAATCTTACTTCTTTTTCCTTGCTAGCTTCATGATGCGACAAGTATCATCTAGGAAATTAAACGCCTCATATGATGTCCCAATTTTTCTGTATGCCGCTAAATCATGAACAATAGCGGCAAACTCGGGTGTCTCAAACCTCTCTAGCAACACATTATCTCCCAATGCCATAAAAGTAGCTACATACAAATCTTCTGATGAAACACCAGTCGAACCCCGACAGATTACGAGTAACCTGAGGGTTAGATCGACGTTTCCCACGAGGGGTTAATTCCGGCAAGATGGTTCTTCCGATAACCTGCAAAACAGACACAGTGAGCTCGTCACTAAGAAAGGGGGGGGGGGTTCCTCCTTGTGACCACCCTCCGGCGTGAGAATCAGTCTATATTACTCTTTGAATATAAAAGTATATTATTAATACTAGAGCAGTTATCAGGTAAATTATACAAGATATTAGATGATGAAATGATAATACCATTTGATGTCTTTTATAGCCGAAGGTGGGTTTCCAAGGAGGTTTAGCCGGCCTACTACTCTGCCAACTGTGGCCTACACACGTGCTCTGCTGGTAATTGGTGGATAGGCAGCGGCTGACAGTGACCAGGCGTGCTGTTCACTTTTCCTTTTCCACCAACTACAGGCTAAGCACGTGGTATGGCAGGAGTTGGTGAGCAGGCGGCGGCTATTGGTCACAGTGCTGTGGCGTGTTGTCTGCCATGCTGCTGTCAGTGAGCTGTCGTATCGTTGGTCAGATCTTTTGTCCATACCTTGTCAGGTATCACACAAAAGATCCTCCATTATTATACGGACTGGCTCATTTAGGCGGGAGTTTTCCCCCTCCCGCCTTTATGCGGGAATGTTCCCGGCTTTGCTCATTCCTTCTTCAGGTGACTACTGAATTATTACGAGTTTGAGCCTTATGCGTGTAGACATGCTGCGCGGGTGGCCAGTCCCTAATGGCGGGTATCCGCACCTGCGGGAACAGGCGGATACTTGGAAACCATCGGGAGGCATTTCCTGCGGGACCAGCTTGCGTACCGCATGTGAGGTCGTCACAACTCTGAGCGTGGTGGGTCCTGCGGGTTTGGTAGATCGCGGCGCAGACGTCCCCATGGTGAAGTCTGCGGGTTCAACTGCGCAGACGTCCGTCTAAGGAGTCTTGCGTGTTCAACTGCGTAGACGTCTCCTTTTAAGGAAGTCTTGCGGGTCCTAACCACCTCTGCTGGGACCTACCTCTTCAAGTCCCCCCAGTCCAATGTTCTTCTCATGAATGTTTAATAAAGTGAGGTGAACTTTTGGACTTAAGCTAGGGGTTTTTGAAAAGGGTTTAGTTTTATGGGTTTTCCGCGGGAAGTCTTACCCACGGGTTTCCCAATGTCACGCAGAATTTCCCAATGTTCTGCTTGATCTCTGGGATGATGCGGATAGGTCTGTAACCTCCCCGCAAGTCAGGAGCGTTTAGAACCTTTTGTGTAGATTCTCCATGAGGTCTTGGTGGTTTTGAACATAGTGATCAATCATGTTATAACCACCAATTCCATCCTGAAGTTTCAAACAATCTAGTTCTTGACGTTCCCGCTATGCGGGGATGTTAATCCCGTTTCTGCAAGCATGGCCCAGAAGATCCTTCTTGGTTTCAATTCCCATGGAGTGCTCGGTATGCGAAGGGTTTTGCCTTGACGCTGTACCCGCACTTCGTCTTATTAGTTACTTTACTCCCAAGGTATCCCTGGCGTTAAATCCCTGCAGGGCTAGGTGCGTGAAGGGTTTTGCTTTGACACTGTACCCGCGCCTGACTTATGGTTGCCGAGGTGTTCCTGGCGTTTAATCCCCTGCGGGCACTAGGTATGTGAAGGGTTTTGCCTTAACACTGTACCCGCGCCCGACTTACAATTGGGTGCCGAGGTATGACTTTTTACGGGTGTTAGGTATGTGAAGGGTTTTGCCTTAGCACTGTACCTGTGCCCGTTTTGTAGTTGGGTGGAATGCCAAGATATTCTCGGCTTCACTTCCCTGTGGGTGCTAGGTATGTGAAGGGTTTTGCCTTAACACTGTACCCGCACCCGGCTTTATAGTCGGGTTTTTTCCGGTTTCCGTTCCCTGCGGGTGCTAGGTATGTGAAGGGTTTTGCCTTAACACTGTACCCGCACCCGGCTTCATAATTGGGTTTTTCCGGTTTCCGTTCCCTGCGGGTGCTAGGTATGTGAAGGGTTTTGCCTTAACACTGTACCCGCACCCGACTTCATAGTTGGGTTTTTCCGGTTTCCGTTCCCTGCGGGTGCTAGGTTTGTGAAGGGTTTTGCCTTAACACTGTACCCGCACCCGACTTCATAGTTGGGTATTCTTGGCTTCTGTTCCCTGCGGGTGCTAGGTATGTGAAGGGTTTTGCCTTAACACTGTACCCGCAGCCGACTTACGGTCAACTGGATAGCCGGGGTAAGGGGTTTTTCCCGCTTACTTTTCGAATCTTTTTGAATCTTTGAAATTTGAATTGGTGAAAGGATAAGAACAGTCGTCGTGCGACGGTTTCTTCTGACTGTGTCAGGACGTGCTGGAAGTTATGGCGACGTGACATTATATGGTCATTCCAGACGCTTTTTACGGCGCGTGGGCGCGATATTTCGGGCGCGTGGCCGTAAAATTAATGGCACTCGTCCTTTCAACAGCTGTTGCCAGCTTGCCTGGTGCCACATGTCACGGTTTCATTGCACCTTCAATTTCTCTCTCCTCCGCATTAAATTCATCGCATTAATTGCGATCACTATATAAAGGGGAAGAGGGTCCTTTGTAATTCACACCTTCACTTCTTCTCTTCATCTCTAAGGCGATTTCTGGTGAATACTCCCTTATTTAGTTGAGCATTCCTCCGAAATCGTTTCTTCTTCCTCTGCAATATGTCTTCCCATGATGCTGAAGCTGTAGCCTACGATAGGAGTACTGCTGGCGAGTGCCAGTGTGCTCTACCTGTCGATCTGTACCAGTACGTCGTCAGGAAATTCATGCTTGAGTCTCTTGAGCCTGAGTTTCCTGAACCCCAGCATACTGTGTACGATGCCCCCAGCGGCAAGATCGGGGTATATGCTGCATTCTTTGTTTATGGGAACCTTAGGTTCCCATTGACAAAGTTTGTGTACCATGTCCTGGAGAGGCACGGTGTGCACCTGACCGAGGTGCATCCGATGGCGATTGCCAAGATTCGGCACTTCGAGTGGGTGTGCCGAATTCTGGGCATTGAGCCCTATGTGGACCGCCTGATGACCTTCTATACTTGGAGGTGCATCCAGGGGTGGTACACCCTGACAACCCGGATCAAGGGTTTGAAGATTTGCGCGACCGAGCGCAGTCTCCGATCGTGGAAGCGGGAGTTCTTCTACATTTCTGCCCGCGCCATCCCCATTGCCATGAAGTTTAAGAAGGGGCAAGCGCTTCCGAGCCTTCACGCTTCCAACTACCAGGAGGCGGAATGGTTCGCGAAGATATCTCGGGTCCAATCTCCGGTTTACCGGTTTCCGGAGTCCGGGATGGTGATGCTGGGGATGAGCCGGGTATGGAAGGAGGCGTCTCGGTTTCCCATCCTTCTCGAATACGGTTTGAACTCTATTCCTTATGGTATGTCTTGTCTTTCTTGCTGATATGAGTTTGTCTTCTAACTGTTTCTTTTCTTTCAGAGGGGAACGATTTGGAGTCGCTCCTGTACCCACGGGAAGCTGACGGTCCCGTGCGGGTGGGTACTCGTGCTCTAGACGAGAACGAGTTGCCCATCCTGGAACAAACAGCGGATCGGTTTGTGGAGGTCTATCCGCTGGGCCACGAGATCCTGAGCCACCGGCGGCCAGGTAAGGCGTTATTCTATCCTCCACCCCTCAATGCTGTACCTGCTGCTGGAATTCCTGACATCCCGTCTTCTTCTGAGGAATCCGCAGATGGTCCTCCGTTGGTGCGGAAGAAGAAGGCTGCCGGCGGAAAAGGGAAGGAGAAGGCGGCCTCCACAGCCGATCCAGTGCTCCTATCTGACACTGAGTCAGATAATGAAGAGGTGGCGGGGAACCCCGGTGGTGAGAAGACCACTGCTCCGGAGGCTACGACTGTTACCTCCGGAGAACCAATGACGACGACGGTGACCGGCATCAAGAGACCGGCTCCATCGGGTTCGTCCCCGCCCGTCCGTACGTTCAGGCTCAAGAAAACCCGTAAGTACAAACATCCTTCTTATCTTTGTAGATTTATCATACTTCATGAATTTATTGAAACACTTATCTTCTTGTGCAGGCGTGGATGTTGACGCATTCCAGGGTGGAGCGCAGAGGAGTACCTCTCCGCCAATGACGGTAGGCTCGGTCAGCCTACCCGAGGCGTCGACCCAGGCGCCTGCGCCTGCTTCCGCTGGATCAGTTGCTCACTCGTTTGAGCCGACTGTTTCAGCTGAGATGACGTCACCGCCGGCGGTGAGTGCGATTTTTACAGCATCTTTCACCGAGCCGGCGGTTACAATTGCTGCGGATTCCGCGGCGGCGACCACTGCGGCGACCACGGCGGCGACCACGGCGGCCGCTACTATGCCTCCGCCACCGGCAACGACGGCCGGCCCATCAGGTACGCGCGGGGCTTCTCGCCAATCTTTGTCACCTTCCCATCTGCCCGACCTTTTGGATGGATTTCCCTTAGGTTCAGGCGATGGGTTTGGTGGCTATCGGCCTGTGATCGACCCTACAGGTGCGTAGGGTTCTTTTGGCCTTTCTTATATATCTCTTCATCTTTTTCCTAACTGCTTTGTTTCTTTCGCAGTGTCGGATTCCAATGAAGTGTATGTTCCGCGATGGAACATCCGCCGAGGAACAACCCTTCGTACCCCTGTGGAGTGCGTGGAATGGGCTCGCCACGCTGCTCCCCATGGTGCGTTGGGGGAAGCCATGGCTAGCTACCAGGAGGGTAGGCTAACCAATGAGCTTCGGGTTCTCCAGGCCCGGATGCAGCCGCGCGTCGAGCTGCTTTATCGTGAAAACGACAAGTTGAAAGCAGCTCGCGCCAAGGAAGTATCTCAAGCGCGGGCTCTTCGGGAGGAGAACCAACAGCTGTCCGCAGCTGCTGCGGAGAAGGAGAAGGCCTTCAAGGCCCTCGAGGTTGAGGTTCAAGCGCGACTCGAGGCCCGCTCCAAGGCTGCCCAAGCTGTTAACGAACAGCTTCGGCTGGCTAAGGAGACTGCGAGGAACGCAACCGAGAGGGCCACCAAGGCAGAAGCCGTTGCTGAGCCTTTACGCGTGGAGAATGAGGAGCTCAAGGCCAAATTAGAGGCTCTCCAACGTGCTCATGATGCCTTGGCGATGGAAGATGCCAAGAAGCTCCAGGAGATCTTGGACCAGAGGGGCGTGCTTGACCATACCGAGCGGAAGCTTAAGGGCGTCGAAGAGGCTGCCGCAAAGGAAGTGCTACTTGCCAACCTTAACAAAAGCGAAGCCGAACGCGCCTGCACCCAAGCTCAAGCCGCCCTTCAAGAAGCTCTGGTTGCCAAGGAATGGCTTCTTCGAGAAGCGTTGTCTCAGGTATGTTTAGATTTACGTCTTCACGCTTTCCTTTGTACATAGAAAAGGTGTTTGACACTTGTATTTTCTTTGTAGGTTGTGCATCGGGTCTTCTCATAGACTACTTACGATGATGCCATGAGCGCAGCCCTCAACGCTTCTCATGAGGATGGGGAAAAGGCCGGCTTCCTGCTTGGTCTAGGGTTCGTTGAGAAAGGCGTCCCGCCTTCCAACTTCCCTTTGTTCGATGTGGACACCGAAGCTGCATATGACCAAGCGGTGAACCAATATGCCGCCTTCCCGCATCCGGTGGTGGAGAAGGTGAAGGAAGTCGCTGCTGCTGATGATGGACTTGCTATCCTCAAGGCTTTCCTTGAACCGCCACGCTCTACTGATGGGGCGGGTCCAAGTGGAAGTGGTCCTGAAGCTTGATTCTGAAGATCCCTTCCCGCTGCTAGGATATACTAGATTTTGTTTTGTAGGCGGGTAGTTACCCGGCCATTCTTGTAATATATATTTTGTGAAATACAAATCTTTTTGTGGATAAGACTGTTATTTCCTTTGGGTTCATTGCTTTATAAACCTTATATGACTTGCATACTTAGTTTAAATTAGCGATTTCCCAAGTGTTTAGAATAAGTTAACCTTGAATGTGGTTGAAAGTAGGTTGAAGTTTTGCTTCCCCCTTTGTGAGTGTGCGGATAGGACCGGCACTTGCACTTGGTAGGATGGCTAAACTCTTCCCCTTTAACTGTCCTGCGTGAAGGTCTTGTCATTTTCTGGGTTTATGCGGGTTTTGCCGCCTTCCCCACGCAACGATTCTTCACTTGATGCGGTGAATACCGGCATTAGTGTTCGAATCGACCGTTCAACGCGTGGTTGTTAATAGGTTAGTGTTCAGCTTCCTCTACCAGGATTCATGCGGATATACCGGCACTTTCACATAGTGGGATGGCTGAACCTTTCCCCTTTAACTGACCTGCGTGAAGGTTCTGTCGTTTTTTGGGTTTATGCGGGTTTTGCCGCCTTCCCCACGCAATGACTCTTCTTGATGCGATGACTACCGGCATTAGTGTTCGAATCGACCGTTCAACGCGTGTGGTTGTTAATAGGTTAGTGTTCAGCTTCCTCTACCAGGATTCATGCGGATATACCGGCACTTTCACATAGTGGGATGGCTGAACCTTTCCCCTTTAACTGACCTGCGTGAAGGTTTGATGCTTTTGGGTTTGTGCGGGTTTTGCCGCCTTCCCTGCGCAACGATTCTTCACTTGATGCGGCGGATACCGGCATCTCCATGTGCAAAGTTCATAAAATATAAATGTAAAATCATCAGCTTCAATTTGAAGGAGAATCGTTTCCATTAGAAGTGGCTCTAGGCCTTTTCTTTACAAATTTGGAATTGATCTACATACAAACTGTGTAATTGAGCTCCCATTAGGCGTGGCTTGGATGGGAGCACCATCGAGCCGACATGTATCTTGTTCGGGATCTCGTTGTTTACGCAGTATGTAGTCTCCGTTGAAGCTGCGATTTTTATTCGTGCGTTTCCCCAGCTGGGGTTCACGCATCAGCCTGCTCGACGCTCACTTCGCCACAAGGTGCGCGAGTGTCCCATCCTTGACAAATGCTTCGACCAAGTCCTTTACGTCTAAGCATTCTTCAGTGTTGTGGCCTTTGGTTTTGTGAAAATCACAATACTTTCTCCGATCAGCGTTGTGGCGATGCCGGATAAACGGAGCCTTTGGCCACGGGAGCTCCTCCGTGGCGAATATCTCGGTCACACTCTTTGTGAGTGGCGTCCACCTGGAGTTCTTCTCCGGTTTCACGTTATCTCTTCCGCCCAACCGATGTTGGAAACCGGACGGGGTGTCAAAGTTTACCCTTGACTGCCAAATGCCCAGCTTCCGCTTTTTGTTTAATCGGGAGGTAAGGACGTTGTTTTCCCTCGTCTTCTGGGTGTAGAGGTTCGTGCTCTGTGGAAGATCTCTACCCAGTTGCCTCTCGGTTTCCGCAAAGCGCTTAGCTGCGGTCATGATGGCATCCCATGTGGATGGCATGCCATCTTTGCCCGTCAGGGTGCGGATGAGTTCCGGGTCGTTTGCGCCCTGGATGAAAGCGGCGCGAACGAGATCTTCGCTAACGTTGCCCAGGCTTAGCTTCTTCGAGTTGAAGCGAGTGATGAAGTCAGGCAAAGATTCTTCCTCCTCTCGGACGCACTTGAGGATTGTCCACTGCTCCTCAGTGTACTTTCTTTGCTGACTAAAGTGTTGGCTGAACTTCTGTTGGAAGTCTGCCCAATCGTAGATGTGGTGGACCGGCAGACGGTCGAACCACGCTCTAGCTGCCCCGACCAGCGTCATTTGGAACATATAACACCACGTGGGTTCCGTCCAGTTACTGACGGTCGCCCCCCGCGATGAATCTGTTCAAGTGATTGTCAGGGTCAGAAATACCATCGTACGTGCCTATGTTGGACATTTGTTTGGCACTTCTTGGGGCGATTGCTTCCGCAATGTCCCTTGCGAATTTGGACGTTCCCCGCCCTTGCCGCAGTTGGCGTGAATGTTTTGGAGAAGTCCCGTGGGCTGTTGCCCACGTTTATTGGACTGAATGTTTCTCCAAAACGCCTTCTCGGTTGGGAATCCGTTTCTTTACGCTTCCCTTTCGCCCTATGACGAGGGTTCGCGTCTTCCTCGGATTCCTCCGAATCATCGTCGTATTCGAATTCTTCCACTTGTTGGAGTGAACGTAAACGTTCATCCAACTCAGCTTGGAACTCTTTTTGACGTGCTTCGGCCCACGCTTTAACCTCATCGAGTGTTTGGCAGGGGAGCCTCGTCTGTTGATTTTCTAACTGGGTATCGGTGAATCCCAGTGTCTGATTATTTACTTCACTTGCCCCGGCTTGGGTAGCTGAGGTAGTGTTCGTAAAGTTTGTGTACTCGGTATTCCCCCTTATAGCTGGGGTCATAATTACCGGAGTCTCATGGTTACTCGGTTTTGGGACCGGAGTATCCTTAACCATCTTTCCAGAAATTTTGAAAAAACTGGAGAAAAATAAAGTTCTAGCTTTATGCACGGATGGCGCTAATGAAGAAACACCAGTCGAACCCCGACAGATTACGAGTAACCTGAGGGTTAGATCGACGTTTCCCACGAGGGGTTAATTCCGGCAAGATGGTTCTTCCGATAACCTGCAAAACAGACACCGTGAGCTCGTCACTAAGAAAGGGGGGGTTCCTCCTTGTGACCACCCTCCGGCGTGAGAATCAGTCTATATTACTCTTTGAATATAAAAGTATATTATTAATACTAGAGCAGTTATCAGGTAAATTATACAAGATATTAGATGATGAAATGATAATATCATTTGATGTCTTTTATAGCCGAAGGTGGGTTTCCAAGGAGGTTTAGCCGGCCTACTACTCTGCCAACTGTGGCCTACACACGTGCTCTGCTGGTAATTGGTGGATAGGCAGCGGCTGACACTGACCAGGCGTGCTGTTCACTTTTCCTTTTCCACCAACTACAGGCTAGGCACGTGGTATGGCAGGAGTTGGTGAGCAGGCGGCGGCTATTGGTCACAGTGCTGTGGCGTGTTGTCTGCCATGCTGCTGTCAGTGAGCTGTCGTATCGTTGGTCAGATCTTTTGTCCATACCTCGTCAGGTATCACACAAAAGATCCTCCATTATTATACGGACTGGCTCATTTAGGCGGGAGTTTTCCCCCTCCCGCCTTTATGCGGGAATGTTCCCGGCTTTGCTCATTCCTTCTTCAGGTGACTACT
>NW_027496979.1:0-108086 GCF_021521415.1 Bidens hawaiensis | reverse complement strand
ATAAAGGCAGGAATACGTTTCTTATAGAAGAAGAAACGTAAGGTTTTACAAAATAAACTAAATGTTTATGAAATACTTTTAAACTAAAGGTTTTAAAGTAAAAGAGAATTGAACTAAAGGTTCATCGAGATAAATTAAGACTAAAGGTCTTAAGCCGGACTGTATATCCGACTAACAAAAGTTATACTCGTACTATAGATGTGAGATAGCAAAAAGAAGGACTCACGTACGGTGTTGGAAACCGATCCCAATCAAAGGTAAATACGCCCCACTTTTACAAACTTGTTTTCAAACAAATAAACGTGTTATGTGTAAAACTTTACATGAGATTTAGTATCTCTAAAAACGTTGTAAATAAGAGTATAAGCCTAGCCCTCAGGCTGTAGTATACATTTGTCTGGATCCTTACATATGTGGATAAATGCGGTGGGCACATCGCACCACGCTTGGTCACGACCTCCAGCCACGATGGGCCGGACCTAAGTTATGTCCGAGTGAGACTGACCATGTGTATATTTATGGCACCTAAGTTAAGTCGAAACGTTGCGGTGTTTTGCTGAGGTGACCTAGTGTAGAGACTCGAGTTTATAATGAAATTGTTTTAACTTAATTATTCCTAAGCCAAGATTTACGTAGTCTCGAGGGGTGATTAAGTAAAGGAAAATATTTTCGCGTCAACATATTCACCAGGATTCGTTGCTGACGTATTTTATAACATTTTGCAGGTAATCAAGAATAGAGCTTGTGAAGACGAAGTGCTCAAGAATCCGATGGCTCGGATAATTTTTGTTAAACATAAATATAATTAAATAGTGGTTTTGTAAACTTATAAACAAGTAAACTTAAAATGAGACTTTTGTCTCATCTTTTGTAATGTAAATATTTACAACTTATATCCACAAGTTTTATAAAGTCTTCCGCTTAAACTCGTAACTCTGATTTAATTACAAATGTGGTACCAACTGTTGGTCGCACTCCTAGGCCTAAGATGGGGGGTGTGTCAGCTATGCCACATGGTGTGCCACGTGTCATCACGTATATCGACGTGAGCCATCAAAACGCCAGATTACGCCCATCGTGCTTGCTTGTGCAAGGCAGGTGCTTTGCACCCTCGTTAGGACTAATGATTGTGTCTTGTCATATAAGAATATTATAATGCGAGCTCTCTTCCTTATAAGGAGCTCTAGCGATGTGGGACAAACACCTATCTTCTTATTTATATCAAGGGGTAATGATTTCATTTTTTCCTCAATCAATGTGGGATAAATACTCACTTATTTTATTTCTTCATTTTTTCTTTGCTTATATTTTGGTTTGTTATAATACGTATAGAAGTTTTCAAACGAAAATGTGTAAACTTAATTACACTATTGAGAAAAAAAAAACAGCTGGGGCCTTCCAGGGCCATATATAAGGAAGTTTCCCCCTTGCGCGTGGTGAAGGTAACATGGGAGATATGATGTTCGTTTAATATGTAATTTGTAGGTTGTAATTTCTATTTTATTCGGTGTTTTGTTTGGTGGTGTAATATGAGTCGGGTCATGTAGTATCTTGCTATCCTGACTCAGGGTGGTTAATAATAATAATCATTATTTGTTGGTCGTTTATAAAAGAACTAATAGTTTGTTTATTACAAGATAGCCCCCCCACCCCCCAACACACACACAACAAACACACACACACTATTATGACCATCACAAAAATTCCAGATCTATTTCCGTATATGTAACTGTTCCATTCTATGTTGAGCTTTAAAATATATAGCCTAGTAATTCTTCAAATTGTAACACTGATTCCCGAATGCGCCCTCTTAGCTGAATTGTGCATCCGATTAAGTAATTTTGTTCTTGGTTCAGTACTAGAATGTCTTGATCACCACTAACTTACTCCTTTTTGAAGACCAACTGTAATGTCGATTATATTTTAGCTCATGATTTAAAACAGTCGAGTGAGTATATAAGATTTCCAAGAATCTTCGATAGAGTTTATTAATGTTAGAAGCGGCAACTTCAGGACTTAATTATCTACATGTAGCTCTAGACAAATTAGCATCAACCACGTACGTTATTCTCGGATCCTTTCTTATAAACAGTTTCATAATCAAATCGCGTCAACTTTGAAAGCTATTTATGTTGGAAATTAAGGTATGCCTATCTTTATCACAAAATGTCTCTCGGTCAAATATGTAAGAAATAGGATGACCCTTGTGCATTACAACAACGCTTATACCCCGACCTGATGCATGTGTCTACAACAAATGGCTCGTTAGCACCAGACGCACAATTGCTTTACTTAGCCACCAATTTATTTAATTTTAACAGTTAACAATTCAACTTAATACATCCCAACCGCATTCCCTTAATAACAACTTTTGTTGGCCCAGACGGATCAAACGAACTTATCAAACAAACAGGCCTGGCTCTGAGAACGGTTAAAAATTTTTGGGCCGAAGGCGAATTTTTTTTTTGGTCTTAATAAAAAAGGGTATCTTGTTGGGTTTAAACAGTTTAATTTTTAAATGACCCTTAATTTTTTGAGCCTTATGACTTGGGTTGTGTAAAGAACGTTTTTTTATAAAAATATGTTTAAAATGACTTAAGTGAGGTTAGAACCTACAACCTCTTGGTTGAAAGTCATACCCATTTACCACTAAATCAAGTTAATGGTTATGTAATTAAGTTTAAACATTATATATACATACATACTGTTTTTCATAAATATATACATACATACATACATACATACATACACACACACATATATATATATATATATATATAAAATCCGGGCCTATCGGGATGTCGGGCCGGGGTCCGTCGATCACCTGGCCCTCCCTTACAGCCGGCCCTGCAAACAAACGAACACGAGATATTGGGTGACAACCCTCGACTCTTTTCATATAATATATATATATATATATATATATATATATATATATATATATATATATATATATATATATATATATATATATATAAAATCCGGGCCTATCGGGATGTCGGGCCGGGGTCCGTCGATCACCTGGCCCTCCCTTACAGCCGGCCCTGCAAACAAACGAACACGAGATATTGGGTGACAACCCTCGACTCTTTTCATATAATAAACGAACTTAACAAACGAACATCACGAACTTATCAAACGTACATGGAGATGAGACACCTTGACTCTCTCTTAACTCTCTCTCTCAACTCTCACAAATAAAACTAATAATCTAGACCCTATATGTAGACCTACCAAACTTGCTCTCCAAGTCATACATTTCCTAACCCTACTACAATTCAAATAACTATTATAACTTAACAAGATAAACCTTTAACTTTACTAATAATTCAAGATTAATCCTTCAACTTTGTCGTCTCCTATCCCTGTCTTTTTGCCAAAGAATCATCAATGAACAATTTTAACTTGTGTTTCATTTCCTACGTACTTCTAAAGATAATTCCAACACTTGTATATGGTACAATTGTGGTGTTTTTCCTTTACTTTGTGACCTGGTAAATCACAAAAATAGCATAATCCCTTTGCCCTTTTATCAGCTGATGACAAGGTTTTTCTGCTGCTAACACTTTTGGTTGTTATTTGTTCCCATTCTTGTATAATCAGAAGCCAATTTTCCCTAATTATGAACAGGTGCACTAGCAATAGGTGGCTTATTATTATTTATTAGGCTCGGGACGGGGTTGACCCCGCAGGAAACACCACGTACCCGCTTGGGTCCGAACAAAAAAGCCTCATGGTTGGGGTTGCCATGCCAATCACCCCGCCCCTCTCCAACGTCTATATGACCGTTGAATGGTCAGTTTAAAAAGGACATTAATTTAATTCTAATCTATAAAATAAACCAACAATTTAACCGTGATTTTTATTATTATCTTTTTGGTTTTTATTATTTATATCACACACAAATCCATGATTTTCTCTAAACCATTTGAAAAAGGTAATAAGGAAATATTCTCTTAACCTTTAATTATTTACATAATCATTCCTTAAGTTGTTTATTCTCCCACTACTCATTTGCTTTTCATTCAATTACTCCAAGAATCACTTTTGATTAGGGGCTTATGCTAAGACCTTTCGTGTAATTAACCATATTCTTAATCATCCCTATTTATTCATTCATTTCTTTCTCATCTTCATAACATCGATCAGTCTCTTTTAAACCAATTTGTGTACCCAATTTGCTGATTTGAGGAACAAGCTTAATTTTTCTGCAACACTACACTACACTACAGGTATGTCTTTCCACACTAAGTGCTTGATAAAATGCTAAAATGAGGAGTATATATTGTTACACCACGTTGGTCATGATCATCAATATTTATTTTAAAGATAATGCTTTAAGTTATTGTACTTAGGTTGTACGTATATGGATTTTTTAGGAAATACTCCGTATTAAACAACCTAACCGAATTTACTAAGAAAAATAAGTCTTTAAACGGAAGATTTTCTTAAATTTGCAGGTGCTGTTTTATTTTGTAGCTTAGAGAAAATGAAAACATATGTTATGCAGTGTTTTTCCTAATGTTTTACTATTATTTTCAAAAGAAGCAAATAATGAGTATGAAACAAAGGTGTTAATAAGAGAAAGTGTTTTCTAATTTGTTATCATTATTATTATTTTTGGTTCTAGGAATGATTTAGACATAAAAAACATCCCTGGTTTTGAGAAATATTTCTTTTTTCCTTTTACATGATAAACATCCTTAATTTTAGAAAATTAATCATATGGAATATACAAGTCGGATACATATTACAAATATTGCATGTACGTGGGAACTGGGAAGTATCCTACTATACGTAGCTGAATGTAATGGCGTGTGTCGATCAGTATTTGAGGTTTAGGATTTCAGGGTTTTTGTGCATTCCTTTAAAAATTTCATCCACCAAGGTATTTGTCTTTGAGCAACAAGTTCCATTGTTTTTCTTCCATTGTTTATAACTAAGGATTATGACTTTTGGTTTAGTGAAAAGTGGAGCTGGTTGTTACAAAATGATTGTGTTTTTTTTTTCCTTTTTTGTACAATTTATTGAAGAATAAGAAGCGAATCATGTTGATCTCGTTCGGGCAAGGATTTTATGATAAAATCAAGTACTTGGGTTTGAAATCGATCAGTATGAATATGATTTGCGATAAAATCAAGAATTGTCTGCTTTTGGCTACAACATTGATATAGGCAAGTCTATTTATGTTAGCCAGTGAGGACAAAGAACACAAGGATAACCCAAATCCCTTAAGTTATTATTTTAATTCAAAGTAATTATTACTAATTAGTAGTTATGGGACCCTTGATATCATAGTTGAAACTTGAGATCTTAACATGTGACTACAACTATGAGGTTTTTTAAAAATCTTATTAACATATGAGGATGTTTATGATCGTATAAGTTTTATAACACATATTATATTATTGAACGCAGTTACAATGGAGCAGCTCCAACACTTTAGTCATCAGCATCTGCTCAGCCTTATCCAATTGCAACCTGACCACGACAATGAAAACTTTGATAGGGAAGATGAAGATGAAGATGATATTGTTGTGGAAGAGCGCCATGTTGGCAAATGCAAGATGTGCAAGGAAGAGATCTATTCGTTTCATCTATGTTATTACTCATGCAAGGATTGTGACTACTCCCTGCACACATTCTGCGCACAATTGCCCACAACCCAACAAAACCACCCATTACATCCGGGCCACTTTCTTACATTGTCTGAAGGATTTCAGTTTCACGAAACCGATTACAAATCTGCCGCTAATGTGGACAGTGTATGGAAGTGTCTTGTTTGCAATGTTCATAGACAACATTTCTACAATTATCATTGTTCAATCTGCAAATTCTCCCATGGATATCATATGTGCTACTTTGTGTCAACAGAAGATGGATCACCCAAGTCACCCTCACCAACTTCAACGTTATTTCAGTCCGATGACATCTGTTTGTAATGCTTGTGGTAATGAACATAGTGGGACCTTCTACCATTGTACCACTTGTTCTTGTTTCACGATCCACTTGGACTGCGCTTTGCTTCCAGCCAAGTTACTTATTCAACAGTCTACGAATGGCGTTTTCAGTCATTCTCATGTACTTACCCTTGCCTATTCATATTCCTATATTGAGTTAAAGGCTAGATACTTTCCTTATTGTAGAGTTTGTGATGGTCGTTTCCTTCTTCAAAAGTCGTACCACTGGCATTACAGATGCGATAAATGTCGCTATTATGCTCATGTTTATTGTGCGGCTCCAGCCTTCAGGGAATTGTCGTCTGTCTTGACGTCCGCAGGTGAGTGATATAATATTCTTCTCTTTTTAATACCAGATTAATTGTATTTATCGGTATAAGTTTTAACTTTAAGCATGACATTCGTTAGGCCTTAAAAATTTCAAAGATGATGATTATCGGAATCTAATCTGTTGTCCATTTCCTGACGAAAGCTTTAACCTTCTGAAGCATATTTTTATCAACAAAGGAGAATTAACTATTAAACGAGAGATTGACGGTGAAAGGTTTAGTTATCAACACCATCTGATCTTTTTGACACACTCAATAACCATTCAGTTTCTCTTCATGATCCCATGAAAAGAGTGGAACTTTTTGTTGATGGGTGTGTAAGACCAATCACGGATACGCCTTTTTACAAATGTTCCAAAGATGATTGTGGTTTTGTTCTTCATGAGTGGTGCACTAGGCTACCCTCTGAATTACAAGACCACTACGCCCATCCAGATCATACGCTCGTTCTCCTGCCAAAGGCCTGATGCAATCACACATGAATCTCACCCTAATCCAGTATTATGTTGATATCAATTGTTGCTTTATACCTGATGCAATCACACATGAATCTCACCCTAATCATCTCTTCCTGAGAATTAAAGCTTCGGGCCATCAAGAAGAATGGTTTTGTAAAGCATGCAGGTTGCTTACGAGAAAATTATTTGGGTTCCATTGTTCCACGTGTAATATTTACTTACATACAGAGTGTGCTTTGTTATTACCTAGAACGATTAGGCACAAGTATGATAAGCATCCACTGAGTTTAAGAAACTATCCAGCTGAGAACCATATAGGCGAATACTTTTGTGATATTTGTGAGGATGAATTTGACCCGAAAGAGTGGTTCTATCATTGCAGCACATGTTCATCGTCTATGCACACTGCGTGCGCCCCCGTAAAGCTTCAATGTGAGCAATCTACATATTCCAAGTTTAGGTTTTCAATCTTTGAGTTTTGTAATGTCAAGTTTGGAGGAAGATATAAGATCGGAGATCACCCGCACCCTGTCACCTTTGTACAAGGAATTTATAATGACGGCCAGTGCATTGTCTGTGATAGACAATTGCAGTGTCATTTGATCTTTATGTGCTTGGAGTGTAGAATTGCATGTCATTATTACTGTGCGAGAGTGATCTCCACCCTAGTCCCTTTAGCATAGTTTATTCAAGTGTTAGGTGTTGTGTTATATCTTCATGTAACTTGATTTACCATTTCCTTTTTGGCATATGATTTGTTTTTATTCTCACTTTTGATGTGAAACATTGTGTCTGCTATGTTCATTCGCTGTTGAGTTTAAATATTAAATTATAAAAGGGAGAATCCTATTATTATATATGGCTTAGCTGCATACGTCTCCATGTCGGGTTTTTGTTACCTAATCACACCCTACAATTGGCCATACCATCCTAAACCATGTGTTAGTTAATTTTGAAACATCAAACAACTCCCCTGGCACAGTGTAGCCTTCCGGTAGGAGTAACGGAATATATAAGCTAGTTTTTTTAAATGACAATTAATGGTAAAAATCAAATGCCGTAATAAGCTAATCGGCCATAAGTTTTTGTTTAATTTTTAAGTTCCACACCAATTTTTTTCAAAAAAATAAAATATATATAAAAAAATTTTAAAACTTAATTTGAGCTGTTTTAAAACATAATTGGGTTGGTTTGAATCATATATTTTAACTAACTGGGTAAAAATGGGCCATTTGAAATTCCAACTTGTTATTTTCGGGTCAAAATGGGTCAACGAATTCAAAGAAATGGGTCGATGTGGGTTAGTGTCCTAAGGAAATGTGGCAGGTTTCGGATCGGCACGACATGTTTCGACACGAAACGGTTTCAGGCTGGATCGGGTTCGGTTCAGGTTTCAAGCCAACACGAGTTTTCACACCGGACGGGTTGGGTTTTAGTTTCTTATTGGTCGATTCCGAACTCGTTTTGATTTTTTGTTTCATTTTTGTCTGTTTTTTCAGTTTCGTTTGTGTTCGGTTTTAATTTTTTAGTTTCGTTTTGATCGATGTTTTCGATTTCGATTGACTTGGTTCGGTTTTGGCTTTTTGTCTCATTTTCGTCGATCTTTCCCAGTTTTGGTTAAATTTCTAGATGGTGGTTTTTATTTATTATTCTTTTTATGGAACGATGACAATGGAGGAAACATTTTAGTTTTTTTTTATTTTTTTGTTTATGATTTATATTTTGAGTAATGTTTTTTTTTAATTATTTTTGAATATTTTTTTGAGGGTTTTTTAATCTAAACAAAAAATCCCTCAGAAAAAAAATTCAAAAAATTAATAAAAAAATTATAATTCAAAATATAAATACAAAACAAAAAATCTAAAAAAACTAAAATTTTTCGGCCATTATCCTCGTCAAAAAAAAATGTTATGACCCGTTCCGACCCTAACATGTTCCTACAAAAACCAAAACAACCTTTTTTTTAATTGACCCATTTCGACCCATGACTCGTTTCGACCCATGACCCGTACGACCCAACCCATTTGCCACCTCTACTAATAAGTGAATATGAAATCAAAGTACCGATAAGTGAAAAAAACTTTCATTATTATTAATCTTTAGTTCCAATAGGATTTAGGAAGGCATGATGAACATCCTTAATTTTAGAAAATGGACAATTTTACAGAAATTGTCCTTTATGTTTACCCTAAATTTCACTGGTGGTCCTTTATCTTTCAAATTGATGATTATTATCCTTTACGTTTAAAAATGTCACACATTTTGTCCTTTAGGCCTAACCCCATTAAAAAATCTCGTTAAGTTGTGTCATGTGCTGCTCACGTGGGGGTATTATTGTAATTTTACACTATTAAAAAAAACATTTTAGTTTTATCCCAAAAACCATCTTCTTCTTCTTCTTCTTCTTCTTCTTCTTCATAATACTCAATCTTTCAACCTACCTGCAACCAAACACCAAGCCGACCCTATGAATTCAACCACTGCCACCATAGCTTCACCTCCGGCGAGCCACCACCACTGTCTTCTCCGGCAGGCCACCGACACTGCCACCGGAACCACCATACATCATTCTCTCTTTCTCTCTCTCTCTCTTTCTCTCTCTCTCTCTCTCACTCATCCCCCAACACTACCACCACCACCATTGTCGTCCGATCAAAACAAAACCCAAATCAAAATCCATTAGCATATTCTGGTAAATCCGAACCTAATAGAAGCCCATTCATCATCCTCGGCCAAATCGGAAGCCTATCAAAGTTCATTCATCCTATTCTGGCAAATCGGAAGCCTAATAAAAGTTCATTCTTTCGATTCCGGCCAAATCGGAACCCTAATTAAAGCTCCATTAAAGTATTACGACTCGATCTACCTGAAACCCACGTTCCGTACAGTCACCGGCATTTGGGGATTGAATACGGATGATTTTGTCGCCGACGGTGGTAGTTAATAGGTGGTGTTTGCAAGTCTTCATCGCCGGCGGTGGTCCACGTTTTTCCGGCAAGTGAGAGAGAGAGAGAGAACGATGGTGGCCAGTGGAGTTTGGCAGGAGGCGCTCCACGTGTTTTCGGCAAGACCACATTTGGCATGTGGTGCTCCCCGTTTTCCGGCAATACTAGTGGTGGGGTTTGGCCGGAGGTTGCTACTGCTAAAGAGGGTATGGACAAAACCCACAAAACAAGATTGAACATAGATCTGGTGGTGGGGTTTGGTCGGTGGCAGCGTCCTTCTGAGTTGGTGGTGTGGTGGTGGCGACGATGGAGGTGGAAGTCGGTGGTGGCGATAGAGGGTGAAGTACGGGAGGTTGGAGATGATGAAACTGGGTTGGGTATATTATATATATAATTAAATTATTAAAATGTTTTTGTAAATAAATGGGTAAAAGGACTAATTTGCCCTCATGTGCAATGCATATGGCCAGAGTTAACGAAAAAAACTAACTGGGTTAGGCCTAAAGGACAAAAGGTGTGACATTTTTAAACGTAAAGGACAATAATCATCAATTTGAAAGATAAAGGACCACTAGTGAAATTTGAGGTAAACATAAAGGACAATTTCTGTAATTCTGTCTAGAAGATGATCATATGTATGACTAGGATAAAGTCTGGTCTAGATGACCTTAGTGTTAGAAAATTGTTACTTCACATCGAGTAAGATTAAAATCATGCTTAATCCAACATATATGTCATTTGTAAAAACTAGGTGAAACATCTAGAAGTCTCTAAGGTAATCTGATTTCTTTTGTTTAACTCGAACCAAGCAATACTGTTTTTTTTTGGGAAAACTGACATGTGATGTTTTTGAGTGGTGAGTGACCCTTAATGTATTTAAGGATAAGCAACCCAAAATTAGGGGTGCTAGCTCGTGTTTACCGAATGTCATGTCAGAAAAATGAACACAAACACGGCTCGTTTGACCCAACAAATTTGAACTTTCTATGTATTCTACTCTGACTATAACTTACTCATAAACTATCAAATTTCATATTATAGAAATTCTCAGACACAACATTTTCCTATAGTATTGTTTGAGGGGATACCAAAATGTGTAATGCGAAATGCCCACAAATAATAAACGTCAACAAAAGCCACAAATAAAGGCATTGCACTTCAAAAGGTTTTCGTTTTTCAAAGATTCATCGACATTATCATCAAGTTCATTGCTAGGATTCTCCATCAACATATGGTTTTATAAGAACCTTTAAGCTGTTGATTAGCTATAAAATAATACTTTGGTATAAATTATCACCATGTTTTAACAGTTACTTTTTTAGGCTTTGAAACAATGTGACTTTTTTGTAATTTATCAAATTGTAGGCTAACTAGACTGTGGCAACTGCCCAAATCCGACCCGACCCAGGTACCCGTTTTCGGATCCGATTTTAAGATTTAAAATTTGATTATAATCTTTATAAATTTATCAAATAAATATATATATATATTACTAATAATAATAATGATAATAATAATAATTCCTTTCCGCCGTCCCGCCCCTTTTTCTCTCTTGTCGCCGTCCCGCCCCCTTTTCTCTTAACTCTTTGCTTGTCCTTTAGTTCCTCCCGCCTAAGGATGTCTGCGCAGCTCCACGCGCCAGACTCCTTACAAGGAAGCCTGCGTGAAGACCAGCTGTTCCTGCGATACGCGAGGCGAACTGTTCCCGCGGCGCGCAAAGGTTTGTAGTTCTTCCCGCGGCACGCTAAGGATTGTTCTGTCTGCCTTCGCCCTCGCGCACTCAAGCCTTCTCGCGCTAGACACTTAAGTCTTTTCTCCAGTTTAAGCCAGCCTGTATGCTTTTGAAATATCTTATCTTCTGTGCTATACCTGCCAAGGTATGGGCACAGTAGGCTAGATCTGACATCTGTCCGAGAAGTCACTTTCGGCGCAGCTTGCTTACCAACCCTCTTGGTTGTTAGAAAAAGTAACTGGCATAATCTTTTAAAATCTTCTTTTCCATGTCTTGAACAGTACTTTGACTGACCCCTCCCATGCTATGAACAGTAACCTGTCAGCCTTCCCCATCCGGTGCAGCTGCTACCATATCTCTTGCTTTTGATATCTTTTGCTTTGATTTGATAAGATCTTTTTCCCCAATTCAAGGGATGTGTTCCCTAGGGTTTTCCTATAAATAAAACTAATTTCTTGGATAATTAAACACTACACTCAAACACTTAAACACTCCCCAAAATCTTTCTCCCTTACTCTCAGCCGAAGATCCTCAGCGACGCCTCCAACTCCCCTCTTTGCAATCCGTCTTCTCTTCTTTTCTGCCCAGAAATCTCGGTAAATAAATAATATAAATTTTTTTTTTAAATAATTTGTTTAAGTGACTTACATATATTCAAGACATAAAAACCAATTGTTAAACCAATAACCTCTTATTTATAGGTTAACTTTCGCTTGTTTAAAAGTTGGTTCTTGCATTATCTTTCAACGCACCTTTTACAAGTGAGTAATCTCGTACCTAATCCCCTTTTATTTTTAACGTTTCGGGATGTTCATGTGTTCGTACAACTTGAGTCTTAAACTTGTTTATGAAATTATGTGCGCAAAACCCATGTGTTATGGACGTTTACTAGTGTTGTATATTTGTATGTGTTGATCATTAACCGCTTTGATCGGCCTATTCCGAAGTTTTCATGGATCCATTAGATAAACACGGGAGACCTATTGTTACGATTTTCTTGGTTTGTTTGCACATACACGAATGATTATTTGTTTTTGCTCGATTTGGAGCACGCTATGAACTATGAGCTATGATCTATTTAGGCTTGATCACAATCTGTTTACACACTATGTTGAACACCAGTTATACACATGATGCGCGCAGTGCCTTGTTATTATCTATTTATATCTATTAAACTTGATTTCTCACCGACACGCAAGTGTTGACGTTTTATTTTAACACATGTTCAGGTTTGCTGTAGCTGCTTTTGGAAACTCGAGGACACGTAGGATGTTTTCTTTTACTTTGGACCTAGTTTAAAATATAACAAGACAAATTTATGTATTTGTATATTATGAGTTATGATATGTGATTTATGTTACTTTATGGTGTGTTATGCGCATGCGCAATGAAATGTAATTATTAAATATTGACATCCAAATAGTGTCACGAGTAATGAAACAATTCGTAGCGCCCCGATGTATAATCCGCCATCGGTCGGGGTGTTACAGATTGGTATCAGAGCTCCGTGACTTTAGGATTAGGTGGTTAGACGTAACGACCTAGAATACCTAAGAGTCCCTTCTCGCGCATGAGAAAAATCTCATGATTGCGCGCTAATTGTTAATTACTCGATATTTATAAAATATGCTTGCGCATACGCAGCACATGATTTCATGTTTTATCCGCGATCTTTCGATTTTTATTGTTAAATTTCAATTCGTTTCTTTACTTACATATTCGTTTGTTGTTGGGACTTAACATTGGAAATCCGAAAAGTCATGGTGATACATGAATAGTTGATTTTCAATCCCCATTAACTTTATGTTCTAAAATTGAAGATTTGAAAAGTCATGGTGATAAATGAATTGTCAACCTCCAATACTCATTTACTCGTATATTTTAAATTGAAGATTTGAAAAGTCATGGTGATACATGAATTGTCAACCTCCAATACTCATTTACTCGTATATTTTAAATTGAAGATTTGAAAAGTCATGGTGATGCATGAATTGTCGATTTTCAATTCGAATTCATTACCTGTATTAAGTTTGCATTTAAATTCATATTTTACTTCAAAATTTGATAGCATTTAACTCCGCGAAACAAGCTTTACAATGATATACTTTGCGCTAAAACGATTTCCCATACCAAGATATTAACAAAAACTAAAACTTTTATAGAATGCCTCCGCTATCAGCTCGCCGTCATCAGAGGAGAGAAGCCTCGCGCAGACGTATGCAGCGTCGTTCCCAGGAAATGGCCGCCGCAATAGCCCAAGCCTTAAATCAAAATAATACCAACCCCTCCGGATACAATATTAAGTCCTTTAATGCGGGTAACCCTCCGAAATTCACAGGGCTCGAAGGAGCCACCGTAATGCTCCAATGGCTCGAGAAAATTGGAAACACCTTCCTCCATACCCATTGCCCTCCAGACCGACGAACCTTATACGCCTCAAGTGTCCTGGAATCAAGGGCGCTTACATGGTGGAACGGAGTAGCTCACGCGCGTGGCGCAGAGGCTGCTTCTAGCATGCTCTGGGAGGAATTCAAGGATCTTTTGACTCGAGAATTCTGCCCTCCCAACGAAGTAAAGCGCCTTGAGGAGGAATTTTGGAACTTGAAACAGTACAGTGGCGAAGCGCGCGAGTACGCTACGCGTTTTCACGAACTAAGTTTGCTTGTCCCGCACCTAGTTACCCCTTCCCGCCGCGCCATCGAAAAGTTTCTTGGGGGTCTCCCCATGGAAATTCAAGATTCTGTATGGGCCAGGAACCCAGTAACCCTCTCTGACGCCATCGAGTTGGCCGCTGTGCTCAGCGACAACCATGTCAGGGCAGGAACCCTGTTCCTGCGGGGAGCCGAGAAGACCAAACTCACCAAGACTGTCCCAGAACCAACAGAAACCAAGCCAGAACCCTCAAACCGTAACAACCTCAAACGCAGGCACAAACCCAATCATCAAGCCTACGCGCTTACCAACCCGCTCATTGTCCAGCAACCCGCCTACCAACCTCCAGTACACGCTCCTAACCCACTGTCAACCTACCCAACACCCCCTGTAGTCCATAACTATGCCTTAACCAATTCCGCGCTCCCTGCCCCGTCAACTAAGAAACCTTACACAGGAAACCAACCCTTTTGCCCAACCTGTAAACTTCATCACCCAACTCAAGCCCCGTGTCGACAATGCAACCGATGTGGCCGTATTGGTCACACTGCTGAGTACTGTAGAGTCCTTCCCGCCAACCCAATCGCGCAAACACCACCAACCTACCCGTAAAACCCACAATCAACATACCATAATCCACGACCCAGGTCGTGCTATAACTGCGGTGACCCCAGTCATTTCCGGAACGCGTGCCCGAGACTGCAAGTACAAATTACGCAAGCTAACCCGGTTAACCAAATTTCAAACCAAGTGGCGCGCGGACGAGCTTTTAATATAACCGCGCACCAAGCGCAAGCGAATAATGACGTGGTTAATGGTACATTTTTACTTAACGGACAATATGCATCTATACTTTTTGATACTGGCGCCGATAGGAGTTTTATTTCTCGCGCATTTGAACAAAAACTTGCGCGACCGCGAATAAACTTAAACGGAAACTTTACAGTTGAAATGGCTAACGGTGAAACAATTATAACAAACTCCGTGATCAAAGATTGCACGCTTAACCTTAATGAACACGATTTTCTAATCGACCTCATTCCCATGCCTCTTGGAAGTTTTGATGTTATTATTGGTATGGACTGGCTCTCGCAAAATCACGCCGAAGTAATTTGCGCCAAGAAATTGATTCGCATTCCTCGGGAAAATGGTCAAGATCTTCATATCTACGGCGAGAAACCATCTAACGGTCTTAAACTTATGTCATGCACTGAAGCCCGAAGACTTTTACGAAAGAAATGTGTCGCGTTCTTAGCTCATGTGGTCAAACCCGATGAAGGAAAGAAGAAACTTCATGAAATCCCCATCGTGCGTGACTTTCCTGAAGTCTTTCCCGAAGATCTTTCTGGTTTACCTCCCGCTCGGGAAGTCGAGTTTCGTGTTGATCTTGTTCCTGGTGCATCCCCCGTAGCCAAATCTCCTTATCGACTTGCACCCGCTGAAATGCAAGAATTAGCAAGTCAACTTCAAGAGTTGACCGATAAAGGATTCGTTCGCCCTAGCTCTTCGCCGTGGGGTGCTCCGGTTTTGTTCGTTAAAAAGAAAGACGGTTCGTTTCGCATGTGTATCGATTACCGCGAGCTGAACAAGCTCACCATTAAGAACCGGTACCCCTTACCGCGTATTGACGACCTCTTTGACCAACTCCAAGGTGCCTCTTGTTTCTCCAAAATCGATCTCCGTTCTGGCTATCACCAGTTGCGTATCCGCGAAGAAGATATTCCCAAAACTGCCTTTCGAACCCGCTACGGTCATTTTGAATTCTTGGTCATGCCCTTCGGTTTAACCAACGCACCCGCTGTCTTCATGGATCTAATGAACCGGGTGTGTAGGCCTTTCTTGGACCAATTCGTGATCGTGTTTATCGATGACGTTCTGGTATATTCCAAAACCAAGGCCGAGCATGAACAACATCTTCTGTTGGTGTTGCAAATGCTTCGAACCGAACAACTCTATGCCAAACTCTCCAAGTGTGAGTTTTGGTCTGACGAAGTACAGTTTCTTGGTCATGTTGTAAACAAGATGGGTATTCATGTCGACCCATCCAAAATTGAAGCAATCAAGAACTGGATTACACCGACCACTCCTACCGAAATCCGTTCCTTTTTGGGCTTAGCTGGTTACTACTGGCGATTCATTTCGAACTTCTCAAAAATCGCCTTGCCTTTAACAGCATTAACGCACAAAGGCAAACCGTATATTTGGGGCTCGAAGCAAGAAGAAGCCTTTCAAACGCTCAAGCGAAAGTTGTGCGAAGCTCCTGTTCTAACGTTACCAGAGGGTACTGACGACCTTGTCGTTTATTGTGATGCCTCCAACCAAGGTCTCGGTTGTGTACTTATGCAACGAGGCAAGGTTATCGCTTACGCGTCAAGGCAACTCAAAATTCATGAAAAGAATTATACGACTCACGACCTCGAACTTGGCGCAGTTGTATTTGCCTTAAAAATCTGGAGACACTACCTCTATGGTACTAAGTGCATCATTTACACCGACCATAAAAGCCTTCAGCACATTTTTGATCAAAAGGAACTTAACATGAGACAACGCCGATGGAACGAACTCATCAGCGATTACGATTGTGAGATCCGATATCACCCTGGAAAGGCTAATGTGGTAGCCGATGCGCTCAGCCGCAAACCCAGTCAACTCAACTGTATTTTGCCGCGCACGCAGCTTCACTTCGCGCCGATCCAAAGCAATCTTGAATCGCGCATTCGCGACGCGCAGCGCGCATCGATCAGCAAAGGCAACCTACGCGCCGAGTTAGCGTGTGGTGCGGAAGCGCATCTAGTCCGTAACCTGAATGGAACTCTCTGTTATCTCAATCGCATCTGGATTTCCAATGATGAGATTCTTCGCACTGACATACTGAGTGAAGCGCACAAAACTCGATATTCCATTCATCCTGGCGCTGACAAAATGTACAAAGATTTGCGCCTTACTTATTGGTGGCCCGGTATGAAAAAGGATATTGCTGTGTTCGTAGCTAAATGCCTAACTTGTTCTAAGGTAAAAGCTGAACATCAACGCCCATCTAGTTTGCTCGAACAACCAGAAATTCCTACGTGGAAATGGGAAAGTATAGCAATGGACTTTATCACCAAGTTACCCTCGACCGCAAGCAAACATGATAGCATTTGGGTAATAGTGGATCGATTGACCAAGTCTGCCCACTTTCTGCCCATTCGTGAAACCTACCGTGTTGAACAACTTGCGCATCTATATGTCAAAGAAATTGTCTACCGTCATGGTACTCCCTTGAGCATCATATCCGATCGCGATGGCCGTTTTATATCTCGCTTTTGGAAATCTCTCCAATCTGCGTTAGGAACTCGTTTGGACATGAGTACTGCATATCATCCTCAGACTGACGGACAGTCTGAGCGAACCATCCAAACCCTTGAGGATATGCTTCGATCTTGTGTTCTTGATTTTGGAGGTAATTGGGATTCACACCTACCTCTGATCGAGTTCTCTTATAATAACAGCTATCATTCCAGCATCGGTATGGCCCCATTTGAAGCACTTTACGGTCGAAAGTGCCGCTCACCGATTTGTTGGAACGAAGTGGGTGAAGTTCAAATCACAGGACCCGAACTAGTTCATGAGACAATCGATAAAATCGCCAAGATCCGTGATCATCTGCTGACTACCAGAAGCCGACAGAAGAGTTACGCAGATCGCAGGCGGAAGCCTCTCGAATTTCTAGTTGGTGATCTTGTTCTCCTCAAAGTGTCGCCCTGGAAGGGTGTTGTCCGCTTTGGGAAGAAAGGTAAGCTTGCACCTCGTTATGTTGGTCCGTTCAAGATTCTTGCGAGAGTGGGAAAGGTTGCCTACAAACTGGACCTGCCGCCCGCGCTCAGCAATGTGCATCCAACGTTCCATGTATCCAATCTTAAGAAATGTTTAGCTGACGAGAACCTCCACATACCACTTGATGAAGTTCAAGTTGATGAGTCTATGCATTTCGTTGCCAAGCGCAGTCGCATCCCTATTGTCAAAGTTCGCTGGGAGTCCAAGCGCGGAGCCGAGTTCACTTGGGAAAGGGAAGATCAATTGAAGATCAAATACCCGCACCTTTTCTCTGCGCATCCTACTTCGAGATAAATTTCGGGACGAAATTTCTTAAAGTAGGGGAGACTGTGGCAACTGCCCAAATCCGACCCGACCCAGGTACCCGTTTTCGGATCCGATTTTAAGATTTAAAATTTGATTATAATCTTTATAAATTTATCAAATAAATATATATATATATTACTAATAATAATAATGATAATAATAATAATTCCTTTCCGCCGTCCCGCCCCTTTTTCTCTCTTGTCGCCGTCCCGCCCCTTTTTCTCTTAACTCTTTGCTTGTCCTTTAGTTCCTCCCGCCTAAGGATGTCTGCGCAGCTCCACGCGCCAGACTCCTTACAAGGAAGCCTGCGTGAAGACCAGCTGTTCCTGCGATACGCGAGGCGAACTGTTCCCGCGGCGCGCAAAGGTTTGTAGTTCTTCCCACGGCGCGCTAAGGATTGTTCTGTCTGCCTTCGCCCTCGCGCACTCAAGCCTTCTCGCGCTAGACACTTAAGTCTTTTCTCCAGTTTAAGCCAGCCTGTATGCTTTTGAAATATCTTATCTTCTGTGCTATACCTGCCAAGGTATGGGCACAGTAGGCCAGATCTGACATCTGTCCGAGAAGTCACTTTCGGCGCAGCTTGCTTACCAACCCTCTTGGTTGTTAGAAAAGTAACTGGCATAATCTTTTAAAATCTTCTTTTCCATGTCTTGAACAGTACTTTGACTGACCCCTCCCATGCTATGAACAGTAACCTGTCAGCCTTCCCCATCCCCTGCAGCTGCCACCATATCTCTTGCTTTTGATATCTTTTGCTTTGATTTGATAAGATCTTTTTCCCCAATTCAAGGGATGTGTTCCCTAGGGTTTTCCTATAAATAAAACTAATTTCTTGGATAATTAAACACTACACTCAAACACTTAAACACTCCCCAAAATCTTTCTCCCTTACTCTCAGCCGAAGATCCTCAGCGACGCCTCCAACTCCCCTCTTTGCAATCCGTCTTTTCTTCTTTTCTGCCCAGAAATCTTGGTAAATAAATAATATAAAATTTTTTTTTAAATAATTTGTTTAAGTGACTTACATATATTCAAGACATAAAAACCAATTGTTAAACCAATAACCTCTTATTTATAGGTTAACTTTCGCTTGTTTAAAAGTTGGTTCTTGCATTATCTTTCAACGCACCTTTTACAAGTGAGTAATCTCGTACCTAATCCCCTTTTATTTTTAACGTTTTGGGATGTTCATGTGTTCGTACAACTTGAGTCTTAAACTTGTTTATGAAATTATGTGCGCAAAACCCATGTGTTATGGACGTTTACTAGTGTTGTATATTTGTATGTGTTGATCATTAACCGCTTTGATCGGCCTATTCCGAAGTTTTCATGGATCCATTAGATAAACACGGGAGACCTATTGTTACGATTTTCTTGGTTTGTTTGCACATACACGAATGATTATTTGTTTTTGCTCGATTTGGAGCACGCTATGAACTATGAGCTATGATATATTTAGGCTTGATCACAATCTGTTTACACACTATGTTGAACACCAGTTATACACATGATGCGCGCAGTGCCTTGTTATTATCTATTTATATCTATTAAACTTGATTTCTCACCGACACGCAAGTGTTGACGTTTTATTTTAACACATGTTCAGGTTTGCTATAGCTGCTTTTGGAAACTCGAGGACACGTAGGATGTTTTCTTTTACTTTGGACCTAGTTTAAAATATAACAAGACAAATTTATGTATTTGTATATTATGAGTTATGATATGTGATTTATGTTACTTTATGGTGTGTTATGCGCATGCGCAATGAAATGTAATTATTAAATATTGACACCCAAATAGTGTCACGAGTAATGAAACAATTCGTAGCGCCCCGATGTATAATCCACCATCGGTCGGGGTGTTACATAGACTCTCAAACAGAATCATCATGGCTTCATCTTCAACATCAAACTTTCAGAAGATTGAGCTGACAACTTCTTCAAGTAAGTATTCAGCTTAACTTGGTACTTGTATAGTTGATATCATATTAACATTAAGAACAGTTACAAGAAAAGTAAACCAAATGCTTTTCTTATGTTTAATGTGAAACAATGGAATTAATATATTGTTATTCTTATAACATGCTGCCTATATAATACATTGCTAACCTTTAAGTGGGCTCAATCCAGTGGGTCAAACTAGGTGGGCCCAAGCTTAATGCGGGCCCAAAATAGGGTATCTACATAAGTACCATAGTATAGTATAATATAGTAGGGGTGTGCACAAAACCGAATCGAAACCGAAAAACCAAAAAAAATTGAACCGCAAAAACACCGAATTAGAAACCGGTGGTTCGGTTTTGAACTTTAGCAAAAACTGAAACATTGGTTTTGGTTCGGTTTTGTATTTTGTTAAGAACCGAAAAAAACGAACCGAACCGAAATAACAAAAAAAATCAAAATAACCATAACATCTTAACCATAACCATTGAAAGAAATCTACCGATGACTATTTGTTTAGTTTTAACATATAGTTAATACCAAATATATTTGGTTTCTACATATGATTACTAAATAATAATACTGGTACTTTTAGTTTTGATTTTAAATCTATCTTTAATTAGTTTTCAATAATATTTGAGGTTCAAACATTCAATATTCTATTAATCATTAGTTTAAATAAAAAACAAATATCATGCCCAATTTCAATATCTTGGGTCAAGTTTATTTTGGCCCAAAACGTTTTGCCTCGATTAGCAAAACCGAAAAAACTGCATCCAAAACCGAACCGAATCCAAAAATCAAAAACTGAAAACCGAAACCAAACGGTTTTAAAAGGCCATAAAACCGAAAATTTGGTTTTTAGTTCGGTTTTAGTAAAAAACCGCACCGAGCCGCACCACGCACACCCCTATAATATAGTTTTGCCCGCATTGTGCTACACTCACACCCGGAGTCAGTTTTGTGCCTCATAACAATGTTAATTGTATAAATTTTGTGCCAGTGAACTTGGTTTGGAATATATGTTGATCCGGTTGGGATTATCTTGATCCAACATATATGCCATGTCACCTAGGTGAAACACAAGCACTCCTATTCATTTCATATAAAACCTAGCTAGGTTAATTAGTACAAAATAATAAGTTGGATCTATCTCTTTCTAAAGTAATTGGACGTCTTCTGGTTGAAGGAGAAACCCGTGGTGTTTTTAAGGGGTGAACAACCTTTAATCACAGGGAAACTAAACTCTATCTGCAACACTAAAACCAAATATGTATTTGGTTCTTCCAACATTTATAAATTTGAAAATTTAATATATAGAGACCAAATGTTTGATTAAAAACTCAAATGAAAGTTTATATTGTTACACCAAGTGAAGTGATTTATTATTATTATTATTATTATTATTATTATTATTATTATTATTATTCTGTTTTGAAAACAATCCTTTTTTATTGAGATTATTGGATTAAAATAATCTCACTTTTAATGAGTTGGTCAATAATAATTCCACCGGAGTTATTTCTCTCTGGCAGTTCCACATTTTCCATGTTTTTTGTTTTATAATCCCCCGTTAAAAATATTTAACGGGGTTAACTTTTTGCTGATGTGGCTAGATGAGTTGGCACACACACACCCCAAAAATCCTACATGGCTTTTCAGATCGCACACCCCCCTCCAAAACACATGGTTGCTACGACGTCGTTTTTGTTGTATAATCGAATTGGATAATGTTTGTCGTATAATCAAATTGAATGTTTGCGTATATTGAAAAGTGAAATCGATAACCGTCAAATGTAAATGAGTCTAGGGTTATATAGCCCCTGGACAATAACTGTCATCCGACCCACAATGAATTCGGATCGGTATGACATAATACAAATAATAAAATACAAATTATAATATAAACGTATAACTTAATCTAGCTTAATTCTAATATATATTATCCTGCTTAATACCCTCCCGTAAGCTAGATTGGGAGAACATTTAGTAGTTTCTTGAGACGAAGAAAGTCTTTAGGTTGTAGTGCCTTGGTGAAAATATCTGCAACTTGCTGTTTGGTGGTACAAAATTGTATGTTAACTTCTTGATTCTTTACCAGATCTCGGATAAAATGATACTTCACACGAATGTGTTTACTCTTTCCATGTTGTACAAGATCCTTTGTAAGACATATGGTTGATTTGTTATCACAATACAATGTCATGGATTTATCACCTTCATGTTTTAATTCCTTAAGTATTCCTTTAAGCCATAGAGCTTGACAGCCCGTCAATGATAGAGCAATATATTCTGCCTCGGTGGATGATAGTGCTACCACCTTTTGCTTCTTAGATTGCCAGGACACTACACCTGAACCCATTTGAAATGCATAACCAGATGTACTCTTGCTGTCATCTAAATTCCCTCCATAGTCACTATCACTAAAACCCACAAGTTTTCCTTGTTTGTTGGAGTATACAATTCCATGGTTTAACGTCCCTTTAATATAGCGTAGTATTCTTTTCCTTGCTCCCAGTGAGTTTGTGTGGGTTCTTCCATAAAACGACTTATTTTGCTAACCGCAAACATTATATCTGGTCTTGTGTTAGTGAGGTACATGAGACTGCCTACTAGGCTTCGATATATACTTGGATCAATAGGCTCTTCTGGGTCATCTTTATTTAACTTTAAACCATAGTCCATGGGTGTGATGGCAGACTTGCAATTTGTCATCTTAAACCTTTCAAGCATATTTTGTGCATACTTATATTGAGATAAGTTAATGTCATTATCCGAATAAGATATCTCCATTCCCAAGAAGTAATGTAAAATTCCCATATCTGTCATTTCGAATTCTTGTTTCATTTCATTCTTAAATTTATGTATTTCTTCCAATGAATTGCTTGCAATAATAAGATCATCAACGTATAAGCATGCAAGCAAATGTACCTTGTTTGTTAACTTTAAGAACAGTGTATGTTCAAAAGTGCATTTATTGAAACCATTTTTTTCGAAATATTCATCAATCCTACTATACCAGGCACGTGGTGCTTGTTTTAAACCATATAGGGCCTTTTTTAGTAGACATACTTTACGCTCGTTCCCAGGTTTAATATATCCCTGTGGCTGTTCTATGTACACTTCTTCTTTTAAATAACCATTTAGAAAGGCAGATTTTACATCCATTTGATGTAGATGCCAACCATGTTGTGCAGCCAATCCGATGACTAATCGTACTGTCTCGAATGATGATCACAGAAGCAAATACCTCTTGATAGTCTATGCCATACTTTTGTTTGTATCCTTTCACTACCAACCTTGCTTTGTATTTATTATATTTCCATGTTTGTCATATTTAATTTTGTAAATCCACTTGACTCCGATGGGCTTGTATCCATGTGGTAGATCTACCAGATCCCATGTTTCATTGTTGACTATGGATTTGATTTCATCATCCATAGCAATCCTCCATTTTTCATCTTGACTGGCTTCATCGTAATCTGATGGATCCGTATTTGAGAAGAAAACATAGTTTGACTGATTCTCATGAAACAACGCTTCTGCTTCATTGTATTTATCTTCCGTTTGTTGTTTTGTTAGAGGTCGAGTCCTGCGGTACAAACTATTCAGAGTTTTGATTTTCTGAGGTGGACTTTGAGAACTTGTTGTTGCGTCTAGAGTATTGTCTATCTCTTGGATGTCAATTCTTTCTCTCGAAGCATTTGTAGTTATTTGATGATCATTTGATATTTCAAGATCCATTGTAATATCTTCGTTAGTAGGCATGCAATCATTATTGGATTGAACATTAATATCAGATTGTATGTTTTGATGGATTTCTGAATCATTATCGATAATCAAAGCTGGTGCTTCTTGTTCTCCTTGACCATCATGAATTAGTGTATTTCCTTCATCAAATTGTACATCCCGACTCACTATAGTTCTCTTTGTTATCGGGTTATATAATTTGTATCCTTTACTATTCTCACTATAACCTATAAAAATTGTTTTTTCGGTTTTATCGTCTAACTTTCCTCTTTTTTGTTTTGGTATATGTGCATATGCCAGGCTTCCAAATACTCTTAAATGATCAACCTTTGGTCTAATTCCAGACCAGGTCTCTTGAGGGGTTATACTTGGTACACTCTTTGTTGTAATTCTGTTTAATAAATATACTGTACACGCCACTGCTTCTCCCCAATATTTATTAGACAGATTTTTCTCTTTTAACATACTTCCCATGATAGTTCTGTTCTTTCGTTCCGCGACCCTGTTCTGTTGAGGCGTATAACTGGTGGTTAACTGATGATGTATCCCATGTTCGTTTAGAAAATTTTGAAAGTGAATGCCGCAATATTCACCTCCTCGATCAGTTCTAATGCACTTGATCTTTCTCTCGGATTGTGTTTGAACTCTGGCCTTAAATATCTTGAAGAAGTATATGGCTTGTGATTTTTCTTTCAAGAAGAATATCCAGCATTTTCGAGAAAAATCGTCTATAAAAGTGATAAAATATTTACAACCTCCAATGATTTGCGTTCTCATTGGTCCACATATGTCAGAATGTATTAACTCAAGTGCTTTAGTGGCTCGCCATTTTGCCTTCTTTGGAAACAATTTTCTAGCATGCTTCCCTAGTGCACACCCTTCGCAGACTTGATCTATTTTGTGTACTTTTGGCAATCCCGTAACTATCTCCTTTTGACTCATATTGACTAATATATCATAGTTAACATGTCCGTATCGTTGATGCCAAAGTGTTGAGTCGTCTTTTACGGTCATGTTTAGAGCTAGTGTTATATCCTTATTTGGATTCAAAGGAAACATTTTGTTACCCGTCATATTTATGTTGGAAATTGTTGTTCCTGATTGATCTTTGATTTCACATTGGTTGTTTTTGAAGTGTACATCATAACCCTTTTGTGTTAATTGTCCAACACTTAACAAATTGTGTTTAAGTCCTTGAACATAAAATACATTTGGTATGGTTTTTTCTTTTCCTTTGAGATTTATCCGAACCTCACCACACCCGAGTACTTCAAGTCTTTTATCGTCCCCTGTTCTAACTTCTCGTCTTTCAACATTATTTAATGTAATGAATACGTTTCTGTTGCCTGTCATATGGTTGCTACAACCACTATCTAGGTACCATTGAGTATGATTGTATGTTTCTTCCATGTTAAATATCATGAACATGGTTTCACTTTCTTCGTTATCTTCATCATTCTCATGCATTAATATGTTGTCTCTGAGTTCATCATTGTTTTTCATGGGGCAATTTCTACTTATGTGACCAATCTTTTAACAATAATAACATTTTATTTCACGGTTTGAATAGAAGTTTCTGCCTCTTCCTCTACCTCGTCCTCTAAAGTTTCTAAAGCCTCTATTTCTATTAAGATCAGAATTAGAATTAAAGTTTTGAACCTGAAACGCTTGGTCTATTGGTTGTGCATCGTATTGCTTGAGTCGTAATTCGTGCGATTGTAGTATTCCCATTAATTATTCAGTAGACATTGTCGTTACATCCTTAGATTCTTCTACTACAACAACTGATTCAAATTTCCTTGTTAACGTCCGAAGTATCTTTTCTATAATCTTTTGTTCTTCGATCTTTTCTTCATTCATCCGGAGTTTATTTACAATGATCATGATTATGTTGAAGTATTCTTCAATGGTTTCCGTCTCCGTCATACGAATAATGTCGAATTCGCATCTTAGCATTTGGAGTTTAACACGCTGCACTCGCTGTTCCCCTTTATAAGCCTTTTGTAGTATATCCCATGCATCCTTTGATGATGATGAAGTCGCTATCTGTTCAAATACGGATTCACTGGATGCTTGAAAAAGAATATGGAGTGCTTTCTTATCCCGCCGCTGATTTTCTCTATGTTCAATAGTTACTGCCTCCGTTGCATCCGCCGGTAAATCGCTGCAACCTGTTTCAACAATACCCCAAAGTTCTTGTGATTCTAATAACACACGCATCTGAATGTGCCAATGGTAGTAATTGTGTCCCAATAATTTTGGAATCTGGGTTTGTAATCCGTTCCCTTGTGCCGCCATCATATTTTCGTCTATCACTTAAATGAATCTTCGTTCGAGAGTAAATTGTCAATCAATTTGAGGAAGGTTATCAGAGATCTTTTAATTGAATCTGGCGCTGATACCAGTTTGTTGTATAATCGAATTGGATAATGTTTGTCGTATAATCAAATTGAATGTTTGAGTATATTGAAAAGTGAAATCGATAACTGTCAAATGTAAATGAGTCTAGGGTTATATAGCCCCTGGACTGTCATCCGACCCACAATGAATTCGGATCGGTATGACATAATACAAATAATAAAATACAAATTATAATATAAACATATAACTTAATCTAGCTTAATTCTAATATATATTATCCTGCTTAATAGTTTTGCACCTTACTGTTTCACACCAGAATATCCTTTAACCACCATCGGACAACTCTACCGTCTTCAACCTGTATACTCACCTACATCTCTCTGGTCATCAATACACCGTTCGTCGGTGGTTTCTTCAGCTTCCAACGCCGTAGAAGTCGAGAAACCAGGGGTTTCAAATGGTGGGTTAATAAAATCAAAGAAAGAAAGAAAGAAAGACATGTAGGATTTTTAAAATGCCAACTAATCTAGCCACATCGGCAAAAGTTAACCCCGTTAATTATTTTTAAAGGGGGATCATAAAACAAAAAACAATGAAAAGGTGGGACTGCCAGAGGGAAATAACTCAGGTGAGATTATTATTGGCCAACTCATTAAAGGTGTGGTTATTTTAATCCAATAATCTATTTTATTGCAGAATGTATGCATTTTTTAGGGGTTTTAACCAAAATCATATAAACTGAACCGAAATTACTAAGAAAGATAATTCCACATATGAAAGACAAATGAATGTGCAATGATTGTGTGTTGGCTATAACTTAGATATAAAGAATTACATTTTTTCTAAGACAAACCAGAGATTTGTGTTACAGTATTTAAGGTGAAAATTAAACGCATGGAGATAACCCAAACCTGGCATAGGATGGAGATGGGCCATGTTTATATCATTCATAGCAAGTAATTGTATATTTGTGCGTATATTGAACTGTGTACATAACTATGACCTTTTTAAAATATTACAACGTGAGAGTATTTTTGGTTATATGATATCTTTAACACATGTATTTTTATTATTGGATGCAGTTGCAATGGAGCAGCTTCAGCACTTCAGCCACGAGCATGAGCTCAGCCTTGTCCAATTGCATCTGGACCACAACAAGGAAAGCTCTGACACGGATAGCGAAGATGAAGATAAAGATGATATTGTGGAATAAGACTACCGTGTTGATGAATGCAAGATGTGTAAGGAAGAGATATATTCATTTCATCCAAGTTATTACACCTGCAAGGATTGTGACTACTCCCTACACAAATTCTGTGCTCAACTGCCTACAACCCTTCAAAACCACCCGTTACATCCTGGCTACAATCTTACGTTGTCTGAGGAATATCAGTTTCAAGATTCCGATCCTTTGGGTGTCAAAGTTGTCTATAGCGGTTGGTTTTGTGATATTTGCAGAATTACTAGGAACAGGTTCTATAATTATCATTGTTCCATCTGCAAATTCGACGTGGACATAATCTGTGCGAGTTTATCCGAACAAAAGATGGATCACCCATGTCATCCTCATCAACTTGAACGTTATTTCCGTCCGTTGACATCTACATGTGATGCTTGTAATGGTGAACATACCGGGACCTTCTACCATTGTACCACATGTTCTTGTTTCATGATCCACTTGAACTGTGCTTTGCTTCCAGTCAAGTTACTTATCCAACAGTCTACGAATGAGAACTTCAGCCATCCTCATTTACTTAACCTTACCTATGCTTTTCCTTATAATGAGAGAAAGCGCAAGTTCTTTCCTCATTGCAGGGTTTGTGATAAGACGTTCAATTCAGTTAAATGGAATTACAGATGCAATAAATGTCGATATTATGTTCATGCTGATTGTGCGACTTCACCAAGAGACGCATTCATGTCTTCAATCTTGATGCCCGCAGGTTATTAATTATGCTTTTTTTTAATATTAGATATTGTGCTTGTCAATTCAGTTTTAACTTTAAATATGTCATTCATTAATTAGGTTTTGGCAAAACTAACAAAAATTTCAAAGACGATGATCATCCTAATTTGATTCGATGTCCATTTCCTGAAGAAAATTACAACCTTCTGATGCACCTTTTCATCAACAAAGGTGAATTAACTAAAAGGAAGATTGATGGAGAAAGATTTAGTCATCCACACCCGTTGGTTCTTTATGACACACTCCTTATTGGGTCGGTTTCTCTCCATGATCCCATGAAAAAAGTGGAACTAATTTGTGACGGATGTGTGAGACCAATCACCAATGTTCCCTTTTACAAGTGTTCCCAACAACATTGTGATTTTTTTCTTCATGAGTGGTGCACTAAGCTACCCACTAAAATAAAAGGCCACCTCAACCATCCAGAGCACACACTTGTTCTCATGCCAAAGATGCCTACAAGGTGGTTTGGTTTATTTTGGTGTGAAATTTGCCTTTTACCTTGCAATGGCAATATTATGTGGATATAAACTGTGGCTTCATACCTGATGTAATCACACATGAAGCTCACCCTAACCATCTTCTCTCAAGATTTAAAGCTTCATCAGTAACAAAGGCTTGTAAGGCATGTGGGTGGGTGATACAACATGTGGGGTTCCGTTGTCCCACCTGTGATTTTTATTTGGATACGAAGTGTGCTTTGTTATTACCTAAAACGATAAGGCATAGGTACGATAAACATGCACTAAGTCTGAGATACTATCCAGCTGAGAACCATAGCAGTGAATACTTTTGTGATATTTGTGAGGATGAATTTAACCCGAACCGGTGGTTCTATCATTGCAGCACTTGTGCCTCCTCTATGCACACTGCTTGTGCTCCTCTAAAACTTCAATGTGAGCAGTTTACATTTTCCAAGTATAAAAATTCTGTCTTTAAATATTTCAATGTGAAGTTTGGAAGAAGATATAAGCATAGAGATCAACCGCACCCTGTAACGTTTGCACAAGGGATTAAGGCTGATGGTCAATGCATACAGTGTGGCACAGACTTGCAGTATTATATGATCTTCAAGTGCTTCCGGTGCAAGTTTGCACTTCATTATTGGTGTGGGTTAAGGCGTATACAGGAAATATCAGCCTGACTTTTGATGTTAAGTGATAATTGTAAACCCATCTCATAATGTGTTTTATATTCACATCAGTTGAATTTAATGTACCAGTGACTTTTTATGATAAATAGCATTCAGTTTATGTTACTTGTTTTACTATGTTCTACTGATTAACCAGCTTATGTTACTTTTTATGATAATTGCGCCCATTATCAAATGGACAGAAAGTTCACTTTTTGACAACAAAAAACGGTTCAATTGGGCAGGGCCGGCCCAATACTACTAAAGCCCTAGCTTTAGGCCCACAAAATTTAAAGGGCCAATTTTTTTAAATAAAATTTCATATAGATAGAATTACAAATTTTATCCTTTAAAAAAAAGCCAAATTACGGTTCGTGTCCTTTTTTTAGTTTATTTGCAGGCGGTATCCTTTAAACATTTTTTTTGATACACGTTATGTCCTTTACGCTAACTGGGTTAGAAAAACTCAGTTAAATACCATCACATGAGGCGCATGTGAGGGCATATTGGTCTTTTTAAGATATTAGTTCAAATATATTATTGTAAAAATAAATAATAAATATTAAATAGATAAAAAAATAGATAGTCTCTCTCTCTCTTCTCATCTTCTTTCCCATCTTCTTCTCTCTACACTACCACCACCACCACTACCAACCCCCTTTCTCTCTCTCAGCCATGACCACCACAAAACCACCCCTTTCTCTCTTTCTCGTCTTTGTCTAGCTGAAACCACAACTGGTGGAGAGTCACCGGAAACACCACAACTGGTTTCCAATTTTTTACGGCTTTGTCTCGCCTACAACTGTCCCCGGAAACAGCATCGGCAACTGTCTACACCACCACCACAAATGGTATGAGCCGGCATCGGCAACTCTGTTGCCGGAAACGCCTACCACCACCTCGTCCACCACTACTAAACCCCCTCTTTCTCGCCTTTTGTTTTCTTGACGTCTTATTTGGTGTCTGATTTTGGATGTATGGGTGTCTGATTTTGGTTCAGAATTGGGGATCTGGGTGGAGAGGAGGTGGCGGCGGCGGCCGTGAAGCGGTGGTGGAGAGATTGCAGTTAGGGTTTAGGGTTTCTGAGAGGTGAGTGGTGACGTGGGTGGCGATGGAACCGGTGGCGGAGACGCAGGTGGTACGGACGACGGTGTCTGGGTCGTGGGTTAGGGTTTTGGCGATGGACTCGAGCTCGGTTGCGGCGGCGGAGTGGGTGTCGCGGTCGGAGAGTTTGTTCAGGCAGACGCATGTATGGTGTTTCAGGTCACGTGGGTGTTTGGTTGGTGGTGACGTTGTGGTGGTTTATTGTGGTGGTGGTTTGTCTGTGGATTCCGGCAGCATTGCCGGCGGACGGATTAAGATGGAGGTCTTAATTCCCGGCAGCATTGTCCTCATCTGGTGAAGAGGATGAGATTTGATTTATGGAGATTAAAAAGAGGGTTTTTGTTGCAGGTGCAGACGAAAGGACAAAACTGCCCTCACATGCACCTCACGTGAGGGTATTTAACTGAGTTTTTCTAACCTAGTTAGCGTAAAGGACATAACGTGTAGGAAAAAAATGTTTAAAGGATACCGCTTGCAAAGAAACTAAAAAAAGGATACGAACCGTAATTTAGCTTTTTTTAAAGGATAAAATTTGTAATTCTGTCTATATTTGTTCATATTATTATGTGGTCTGCATTCTTAATAAATAAGTGTTTTGTACTGCAATGGTATGCGTCTCTTTTTCCCCTCGGAGACATAGGTTCGAATCCAATTGGCAATGCTTCTTCTAATATTACCTTGTAATATAATTTTCTAGTGGTTTACATTTATTTCTAGACTAGATATAAAATGTTATGTTATCTGCAAAGAAAACAATATATACAATACACGAAGGTAGTATGACCTTTAACAAATTACTTGTTCTATATTTGACTAAGAAAAATAAAACTTTATCTTGTTGATTGTTTCTTCCTAAGGATATTATATTATTTCCAGTGATATACATCACCAAGTTTGATTTTGAGAGATGAGATAAAAAAAACACTTACAGTAACAGTTTCAAAACCTATCGGCACTCCAATTCATAACCGGTGGACATTCATGAGTCAAGGTTTCAAAAGTTTAATTTTATTTTTTTTATATTTATTCAATTTTCATATTCACGATTTAAGGTTTCATTTCTTTCGGTTGTTGCTAAAGTTATGCTTGATTTTCGTCCGATTATGCTTGAGTTCTGTTTAGTTGATTTTTGGATTGTTTTCTCCTCAGTTGAATACGCTATGTTCATTAGTTGGCGTATGCTAAGTGGTCGAATTTGTGTTGATGTAACTAAAAATATTCCATATAAAATCTTATTTGTTGATTTTATCATATTTTGACGTGTTAGTTGTGTAAGGAAAAAAAAGTATTGTATTCTTTTTGAAAAAAGGCCTTATATATTTTGATTCTCTTTAGCCCAAATAGTGGGGCCGCCACTGCAATTGGGTATTGGTGACCAGGTATTTTGAATACATCAGATATTCTTGTGAAATTAAATATCCTAAGTATTAATTAATTAATATACCAAACTTAGTAATACCGTTATATATGAGGTACTCAGCCCCACAACTATTATGACCATAACAAAAATTCCTTTCAGTTCTATGTAACTGTTCCATTCTATATATGTTGCTCTTTAAAAGTGCCAGCTAGTAATTCTGTGAATTGTAACATTGATTCCTGATTGCCCCTCTTAGCTGAATTGTGCATCCAGTTAAGTATTTTGTTCTTAATTAGTTCACTAGGATGTCTCACAACTACCTTAATTACTCTTTCTCCCAAAGGCCAACTGTAACATCGATAATTTTTCCAAGACACTTTGATAGAGTTTATTAAATTTGTTTGGATTTTAGAAACCACTTTATTAATTCTCAGATCCTTTCTTATAAACATTTTCATAATCACCGGCATGTTTTGTTTTAAACGTATGTCCATCTTTACCACAAAATGTTTTCTCGGAATTACAAATTAAAAACTTTGTTTTGGCTAAAATGGGACTCATTAAAAGTAGCTTGTTTCGTGTAGCGGTTAGTTCAAGATCAGATTCTGTTAGCCAACATTTTGAGGTAGACGGGTATTATGGTAAATTCCTTTTTTTGCAATTTGTGTTTAAGAAATGATGAACCTGTTGAACATATGTTTAACTCATGTGATGCTGCAAGCTTCTCATGAGAGGGGGTGGAATATTAATTGGTGCGGGCTGCTGAGGTTGTCTGACGGGTCGAAACTCAACTCAATAAAGGAAAGGTTGGAACTGGGAATTACGGGTAAGGCACTGAAAAAGGCATGCTTGTTGATTGTGTACACGGCGCGTTGGATAATTTGGAAAACAGAAATGACATGACTTTTAAGCGACACGATAATTGATGACACTTAACTATTGATGTTTGATTGGGTATGAAATCGTCAATTTGGTAAAAAGTGGTGGATTATCTAATGAGTTGTTTCTAGAGGTGTAACTTTGTGTTGTAAGTTATTGTTTTTGTTATGTATTTCGGATTCGAACTTGATCCAATGCTTATAATGGTTCAGCTGCTTGCTTATGATTTATAAAGAACTGCAAGTTTCTTTCATATTCCATTAAAGTAATTCAAAAGTTGCAGACTCATTTGTAATCATCACCACAAGACCAGTTTCTAAGAACATCAAGCATGCTAAAATTACTTCAAATTAGATAAACCTAAAGTTCCTAAACTTCAATATATAAAAATAAAAATACTTATAAAAAAGTTAGCTTCTTTAAAGCCAAAAAGCTCGCATACATATACTCAAACCTGGAATTCCAGTTTCAGTCAAGCAGGTCCGACACAACGGTCTTCTTAAACGCATCCACCTGAGCCAACCGTTCCGCCAGTACTTTACCCGGGAAAACATTGTCAGCTTTCAGCCTTTCTCTAAACCCGTAAAGTGGAACTTTAGCGTTTATATACGCCTGCAAAAGAGCATCATACTGCCTGTGTCTCGAAACATACCCAACCTGCCTCATTTTATAAAATATTTTCTCAGCATTATGCACATCACCCTTTTTACCATACTGGTCTAAAATCGTCATATATAATAAACAACGGCTTCATATTAAGTTGCTGTGAAGCCTTGTTCAGAACCGAATCCGCCTTTTCAATTTCCCCTGATTCTATATACAGTTTGACCAAAGCATCCCAAGTCAACGGGCCAAGTATGCACCCGCTTTCACCCATTAGTTTCACAGTTTCTTTTCCCTTGACTAACGTATTATTGTTTGCATAATCTTCCAACATGGAAGTATAATGTTTAGCCGAGAGTTGATTCCATTTCTTTGACATTTGGTCAAACACCGCCTCGGCTTCCTCGACTTTCTTCAGCTTTCCAAACGCCTCAATCGCGTTCATGCATTCTTCTAATCGCGGGTTGTTTTCACACGCCTCCCAGACCATTTTAACATCATCTACACTTCCGAGTAACACGTATATTTGAAGTAATAACGTAAATGCCCCTCGGTTTTCACTTAAACTACTTCCCTCCATTTGCTTTAAAACATCTTTTGCTTTTTCCTTCATACCCGCGTAAACATATTGTCGGGTTAACACTGCTTGCAATCTTGAATCGGGTTCCAACCCTTCGGCTTTCAAGGTTTCAAGAACTTGCTCCATACCAATAATATCATTTGACATGCCTTTAGTTTCAATTAATAATCTATATGTGAAGAGTGACGGCTTCATGTCTTCTTTTTCCATTAACAATAACACGTCGGCTATTTTTTTCTTGTCAGTTCGCTTGTACAAAAGGAGCAGTTGATTACAAGCAAAGGAGGTGATGAGTAAATTCAGGTCTTTCATTTTGTTGAATACTTTTTTTGGCTTTCTTTGTGTCGTTGTTGAGAACATAATTAGCTAAAAGAGTTTGGTATACTGTTTCACCTTTAAACGACTTGGGAAATTTTCGGCTTTCTTGGTGGGTGGTGGTGGTGGTGGATGATGGTGGTGGGCGGCGGGGGTGGACGGTGGTGGTGGTGGCGAACGAGAGTGGTGGTGATGGTGGGTGGTGGCGGAGAACGGTGGGTGGTGATGGTGGTGGACAGTAGTTGTTGGTAGGGTGTATTGTTTTAACACTCTGCATACCTTACAAGATATCAGAAGTGATAGACTAAATCTGTAACAAGAAGAGCTTGCATAGACGTTTTCTAATGAAAAAGAAAACAAACAGTATGCGGACAACAATGTATGCGCATGGTCAGCAGTACTCCTATCATTTACACAACACATTATTATGATATTATAATATGAAAAATCGGATTGGTCGAAAGTAATTATCATGATTCTCTCTCTGCTTAAAGTTGATTATGCATTAAACACGTTCTACCAAATGGCAATTGGCCCAATGGTTTCTTGGTGTGTTATAAGTTTTAGATATTGATGTATTATTATTATTATTCAGAGCTGATAAGATTTTCGGCTAAATTAAAAAACAAACTCAGTCCTATTAAAAAGAAATAAAAATTCTTAGTAATTTGATTTTTTTTTAAACTTTATGCATTTGCATAAACGTTCCTTATTGCTGACAAAAGTAGAGTTATTGTTTTGCATTCAATCACTCCAAGAATCACTTTTGTACACAAATTCCTTTCGTGTAATCAACGATATTCTTAATCACCACTATATATAATATATATATATATATATATATATATATATATATATTCATCCATTCCGTTCTTGTTTGTCATCTATCAGTATCAGTCACTTCTTTCTACAATTTGCTGATTAAAGTTAGAAGCTTTTTCTGCAATACTACACTACAGGTATGTCTCACGTTCATCCAGATTTGGAGTTTTATTAGTTTGGATGATTAATATTTAGAATTAGTTTGAAAATGAAAGAAATATAACATGAACTGAACTGAAAGTAAAATGCACACAAGTGTTCGATAAAATGCTCAAACAAGGAGTATATATTGTTACACCATGTAAACGAGATGTTAATTAGTGATCATCATTATCAGTTTTGAAAATAATGCTTTTAAGTTATTGCAGATTGTATACAGATTTTCGGAAAAATAAAGTAAACTGAACGGAAATTTCCAAGAAGATAAGATTTTAATTGAAAGCTAATCTTAAATCTGCAGTAAATGAGTGTTTTACTATTTTTGCCAAAATAGCTAATAAGTGAATATGAAATCAAAGTACTGATAAGAGAAAAAAAAAACTCTCATCATTATTAATCTTTTTAGTTCCAGCAGGATTTAGGCAGGCATGATGAACATCCTTAATTTTAGAAAATGATCATATGTCTATGACTAGGATAAAGTCTGGTCTAGATGACCTTAATTTTTGAAAATTGATGCTTCAGGAATATGGATTTCAGGAAAAACTAAAAAAACAGAACTGAAATTAATAACAATTATAAGTTGTAAAAGGAAGCTGTTGTGTTTCACAGTTTTTATTCGAATGTTTTACTATTTTTCCCAGAGAAGCTAATAAGTGAACATAATATCAAAGTACTAATAAGAGAAAATGCTTTCATTACTTTTAATCTTCTTAGTCCCGACAGGATTTAGGCATAATAAACATTTGCGATTGGCAGATTAGACCCGACACAAACCCGAATGTCATGTCGGAAAAAAGAACACAAACACCGCCCGTTTGACCCGAAAAATTTGAAACTTTCTATGTATGCTACTCTAACTATAACTTTCACAACCAAAAAACTACACAATTTTATAATTTCAAAGTTCTTAACAACACATTCTCCAATAGTATAATTTGAAGTGATACCAAAATATGTAATGCGAAATGCCCACAAATAATAAACGTCGACAAAAACCAGCAATAAAGGCATCTCCATTCCTTAATCTGCAAAAATGATGCGAATGACAGAGTTACATATGGTTTTATAACACTTTGGTATAAACTATCACCAAGTTTTAACAGCTACAACTGTTTAGCTTAAGGCTTTGAAACAATGAGATTATTTTTTTAATCTATAAAAATTGTAGGCTAACTAGACTCTTAATCAGAATCACCATGGCTTCAACTTCATCATCAAACGTTCAGAAGATTGAGACAACTTCTTCAAGTAAGTATTCAGCTTAACTTGGTACTTGTATAGTCGGTATTCTATATTAACCTTAAGGAGAGCTGCAAGAAAAGTAAGACAAATGCTTTTCTTATGTTTAATGTGAAACATACAATGGGATTAAATCATTAATTTTCTTATTCATGCTGTCTATATATTAATTACTCTATCCCATTTACATCTTCATTGCCTAAACATCATCGTTTTTACCCGATTTGCTAATCAGAGGAAGAAGCTCTATCTGCAACAATACATACATGTATGTCTCTATTTCTTCTAGTTTAGTTTTCTATTCGTTTTGATAATTAATATTCAGACAATGGAATTTAATTTGGGAATGAAAGACATGTAACATGAAACGAAAGTAGAATGCACACAAAATGTTTGATTAAATGCTTAAATGAGGAGTGTTTATATAGGTACACCATGTGAAGTGGATGTTAGTGGTTTTTTCACTGTTTAGAAATAATGCTTTTAGATATTGCAGAAGAAATTTAAATAATAATGATAATGATAATTCCATAATTGGAAGAAATCTTAAATTTGCATTTAATAGGGTGGTGTTGTATTTTCGAATGCAAATAATAATGATAATGATCATCGGTTCATCACCACATAATAGGCGGGCCCTGTATGGGGCATCTATATATACAAGTACTCTAGTCTAGTTTGGCCTACATTATGCTAGGCTGCGCGGAGTCGGGCTTGTGCCTCATCACAATGTAAGCTGTATTCGTTTTGTGCCAATGAACTTGGTCTGGAATATATGTTGATCTAGTTAGGATTCTCTTGATCCGACATACATGTCATGTGTAAAACCACTCCTATCCATGTTATATAAAACCTATGTTAGTACAAAAGAATAAGTAATCTGATGTCTTCTGTTTAAGGGAGAAATAGACATGTGCTGTGTTTTAGTGGTAAGCGACCGACAATGTTAATTTTTAAAGAGTGAACAACCAATATTTACAAAAATAAACTCTATCTGCAACAGTAAATGCGGATATGTCTTTGGTTCTTCCAGTTTTTAGAGATTTATTCGTTTGAAAATTTAATATACAGAGAAGGAACTTATTTGGAAAGAACAGCATAATTCACACCAAGTGTTTGATTATAAGCTCAAATGAGAGTTTATATTGTCACGCCAAGTGAAGTGATTATCATAATCGGTTTTGAAAACAATCCTTTTTTATTGCAGATTGTATGTATATTTTTAGGGATTTTATGATACATAAAAAACAGTAGAAGTCAAACTAGGCCAATTAATGATTTTCTGCACTTGAAAAAAATCATCTGAACCTACTATAAAAAATAAATGTGCAATGATTATGTCTTGGTTATAGCTTAGACATAAATAAGTCGTATTTTTTCTATGACTGGCCAGAGATTTATGCCACAGCGTTTAAGGTGAAAAACACATTGAGAAAACCCAAATTAGTTAAGCTAGCAGAGGATGGAGATGGGCCATGTTTATATTATTCATATATTTGAACAGTTTTTTACTCTTTGGATGTTGAAGATGCTAGGGAAATTTGCAACTATATATAATTGTGTATATAGCTATGACCTTTTTAAAATATTATAGCATGAGAATACTTTTGGTTATATGATTTTTTTAACACATGTATTTTTTATTATTGGATGTAGTTGCTATGGAGCAGCTTCAGCACTTTAGCCATGAGCATGAGCTCAGCCTTGTCCAATTACATCCAGACCACAACAATAAAAACTCTGACACTGAAAACGAAGACGAAGATAAAGATGATATTGTGGAGGAAGACTGCCATCTTGGTGAATGCAAGATGTGTAAGGAAGAGATATATTCGTTTCATCTATGTTATTACACCTGCAAGGATTGTGACTACTCCCTACACAGATTCTGTGCACAACTGCCTACAATCCTACAAAACCACCCATTACATCCTGGCCACAATCTTACGTTGTCTGAGGAGTTTCAATTTCATGATTCTGATCCTTTGGGTGTCAAATTTGTTTATAAATATTGGTTTTGTAGTATTTGCAGAATTACTAGGAACAAATTCTATAGTTATCATTGTTTCATTTGCAAATTCGACAAGGACATAATCTGTGCGAGTATGTCTGAACAAAAGATGGACCACCGATGTCATCCTCATCAACTTGAACGTTGTTTCCGTCCATTGACATCTACCTGTGATGCTTGTAATGGTGAACATACCGGGACCTTCTACCATTGTACCACATGTCCTTGTTTCATGATCCACTTGAACTGTGCTTTGCTTCCAGCCAAGTTACTTATCCAACAGTCTACTAAGGTGAACTTCAGCCATCCTCATTTACTTACCCTTGCCTATTCTCTTACTTATAATGAGCAAGAGGCTAAGTTCCTTCCTCGTTGCAGGGTGGGTTTGTGATATGATGCTCACTTTATCTGTATGGTATTACAGATGCGATAAATGTCGATATTATGCCCATGTTGAATGTGCGATTTCACCAAGATATGCATTTATGTCTTCTATCTTGATGCCCGTAGGTTATTGATTATGCTTTTCTTTTTTAATACTAGATATTCTGATTGTCAATTTAAGTTTAACTTTGAACATGCATGTCATTCATTCATTAGGCCTTGGCAAAACATACAAAAATTTCAAAGACGATGATTTGCCTAATCTAATTCATTGTCCATTTCCTAATGAAAATGACAACCTTTTAATGCACCTTTTTTATCAACAAAGGTGAATTAGTTACTAAAATGCAGATTGATGGTGAAATGTTTTGTCATCCACACCCGCTGATTCTATTTGACAAACTCCTTAACGTGCCAGTTTCTCTCCACAATCCCATGAAAAGAGTGGAACTACTTTGTGACGGATGTGTGAGACCAATCACTAGTGTGCCCTTTTACAAGTGTTCCCAACAACATTGTGATTTTTTCCTTCATGAGTGGTGCACTAGGCTACCATTTGAAATAAAAGACCACCACAACCATCCACAACATACACTTGTTCTCATGCCAAAGATCCTTAGAAGCTTGTTTGGTTTATTTTGGTGTAATATTTGTCTTTTACCTTGCAATGGTTTTGCATATGGATGCATGCAATGTGAATATTATGTGGATATCAATTGTGGCTTCATTCCTGATGTAATCACACATGAAGCTCACCCTAATCATCTCCTCTTAAGATTCAAAGCGTCATCAGTAAGAAAGGCTTGTAAGGCATGTATGTTCACGATATCACATGTGGGGTTCCATTGTCCCAGTTGTGATTTCTATCTGCATACGGAGTGTGCTTTGTTGTTACCTAGAACGATAAGGCATAGGTTCGATAAACATGCGCTGAGAACCATAATAGTGAATACTTTTGTGAGATTTGTGAGGATGAATTTAACCCGAGATGGTGGCTCTATCATTGCAGCACGTGTGCCTCCTCTCTGCACACTGCTTGTGCACCTCTGAAACTTCAATGTGAGCAGTTTACAGTTCCCAAGTATAGAAATCCTGTCTTTCCGTATTTCAATGTCAAGTTTGGAAGAAGATTTAAGCTCAGAGACCACCCGCACCTGTCGCCTTTGTTCAAGGGATTAATGCTGATGGTCAATGCAGACAGTGTGGCACAGACTTGCAGTATTTTATGATCTTAAAGTGCTTCCAGTGCAAGTTTGCACTTCATGATTGGTGTGGGTCAACGCGTATTCAAGAAATACCAGATACAAGTATCTAGTTTCCCCCTGTATTTTCTTTACCTTTCATCTCATATAACCAGCAATCAGTCTGACTTTTGATGTCAAGTAATAATTGTAAACTCATCTTATTATGTGCTTTTTATTCACACATCAGCGGATTTTAATGGACCACCGGCTTTTAATCATAATCCTAATGGTTAATAACACTTGGCATAAATATCATTCGATTTATTTTTCTTTGTTTTATTATGCTCTACTGATTAACCAAATTTGACAATTTAAAGTGAGCATAATTACACCAATTATCAAATGGACAGAAATTTAGTAATAATGTATTATATGAGGCAATCTGACCCCCAAATATTATGACAACAAACAAACAACAACCATACTCAAGAATGGTTTTGTAAAGCATGCAGGTTGCTTACGAGAAAATTATTTGGGTTCCATTGTTCCACGTGTAATATCTACTTACATACAGAGTGTGCTTTGTTATTACCTAGAATGATTAGGCACAAGTACGATAAGCATTCACTGAGTTTAAGATACTATCCAGCTGAGAATCATATAGGCGAATACTTTTGTGATATTTGTGAGGATGAATTTGACCCGAAAGAGTGGTTCTATCATAGCAGCACATGTTCCTCGTCTATGCACACTGCTTGTGCCCCGGTAAAGCTTCAATGTGAGGAATCTACATATTCCAAGTTTAGGTTTTCAATCTTTGAGTTTTGTAATGTCAAGTTTGGAGGAAGATATAAGATCGGAGATCACCCGTACCCTGTCACCTTTGTACAAGGAATTGATAAACGGGATGTTAATTAGTGATCATCATTATCAGTTTTGAAAATAATGCTTTTTAAGTTATTGCAGATTGTATACAGATTTTCGGAAAAATAAATTAAACTGAATGGAAATTTCCAACAAGATAAGATTTGCTAATCTTAAATCTGCAGTAAGTTTTACGGTGTTGTTGTATTTCGCAGTTTTTATTCGAATGTTTTACTATTTTTTCCAAAATAGCTAATAAGTGATTATTCAAAGTACTGATAAGAGAAAAAACTTTCATTATTATTAATATTTTTAGTTCCAGCAGGATTTAGGCAGGCATGATAAACATCTTTAATTTTAGAAAATTGATCATATGTCTATAACTAGGATAAAGTCTGGTCTAGATTCAAGTCCCAAGCACGATGTAAACAAATAACTTTTGTTTATTAATCAGAAAATCTAACTCAAAAAACTGATTGCAAACTCTCAAATCCTAACTCGGTATGCCTCTTGATGAACCCTAACTCGGCTACATCATGTTCACCATCTATAATGTCTAACCATAACTTGGTTTATATAGACTAACCTAACTTGCTAGCCAATATATTACCTATTTTAATTACAATACAATTAGGAAACATGCTATAATTATGAAACATAACCAACTATGACCGATTTGTTATTATTGCACCTCAAGTTCACCGACTTGTGACTTGTAGTCCGAAATTACTTCCAACATAGATGACCTTAATTTTAGAAAATTGATACTTCACATTCAGTAAGATTGGAATCATGCTTAATCCAACATATATGTCATGTGTAAAAACTAGGTGAAACATCTGGAAGTCTCTAAGGTAATCTGATATCTTTTGTTAAACTCCAACTAAGCAATACTTGTTTTTATGGGAAAATTGACATGTGATGTTTTTGAGTGGTGAGTGACCCTTAATGTATTTAAGGATAAGCAACCCATAATTAGGGGTATTAAAAACGACTCGTGTTTACCCAAATGCCATGTCAGAAAAAGAACACAAACACGGCTCGTTTGACCCAAGAAATTTGAACTTTCTATGTATTCTACTCTAACTATAACTTACCCAAAAACTATCAAATTTCATATTATTAAAATTCTCAGACACAACATTCTCCTATAGTATTGTTTGAGGTGATACCAAAATGTGTAATGCGAAATGCCAAAATAATAAACATCGACAAAAGCCACAAATAAAGGCAATCGACATCCTCATCAACAGAAATCGGTTCATTGCTAGGATTCTCCATCCCCTAATCTGCAAAAATGATGTGAATTACAGAGCTACATATGGTTTTATAAGCACCTTTAAGCTGTGTTGATTAGCTATATAATAATACTTTGGTATAAATTATCACCAAGTTTTAACCGTTACTTTTTTAGGCTTTGAAAAAATGTGACTTTTTTTTATAATATATCAGATTGTAGGCTAACTAGACTCTCAATCAGAATCATCATGGCTTCTTCTTCAACATCAAACATTCAGAAGATTGAGACAACTTCTTCAAGTAAGTATTCAGCTTAACTTGGTACTTGTTTAGTTTAGTTGATATCATATTAACATTAAGGACAGTAACAAGAAAAGTTAGACAAATGCTTGTCTTATTTTTAATGTGAAACAATGGGATTAATACATTGTTATTCTTATTCATGCTGCCTATATATTACTCCATCCCATTTACATCTTCATTTCCTAAACATTAATCTCTTTTTTACAATTTATGTTCCCAATTTGCTTATCAGAGGAAGAAGCTCTATCTGCAACAATGCATACATGTATGTCTCTATTTTTCTAGTTTCAAGATTTTTATTCGTTTTGATGAATACTATATAGACAATGGAATTTAATTTGGACATGAAAGACATGTAACATGAAACAAAAGTAGAATGCACACAAAGTGTTTGATTGAATGCTTAAATGAGGAGTTCATATAGGTACACCATGTGAAGAGGATGTTAGTGGTTTTTTTTTTCTCCTGTTTGAAAATAACTTTCAATTATTGCAGAAGAATTATTTTAAAAAATATATATGCTATTATAAGTTTATAATGGTAAGATAATCTTAAATTTGCATTTGATATTAGGGTGTGGTTGTCTTTTAGAATGCAAATAAGCTACATGTCGTTCAAAAAAAAAAAAAAAAAAAAAAAAACTACCTTCTTTAAATTCTTTTAAACCATTTTGATCACCATATAATGATGGTGACCATAATAAGCTAGCCAATGCAATACTTAACCTCCAAGCAAGCTCAATCCAGCGGGTCAAACTAAGTGGGCCCAAGCTTAATGTTGTCCCAATATGGGGGTATCTATATAAGAACCATAGTCTAGTATAAATTAATGTAGTTGTGCCTACATTGTGCTAGACTTACACCCAGAGTCAGTTTTGTGCCTCATAACCTATAATACACGGGGACGGCTTGGAAGTTAAGGTTTCAGTCCTGGGACGACATGGGGACGGAAATGCGTTGTAAACATGTTGGAAACGTTTCCTAAACGACCCAGTTAAAATGAGGGTGGTCAACAAACGATTATGGGCCTTTAGGGACGGATCCAAAACCGTTTCGGGGACGTTTCTATAGCCAATAGCATGGCGGAGCTGCCACATAGTGTATTCCGGTGAAAAATTCCTGCGCCTGAAAGCGGACGGAGAAGAAAAGGAAGAAGAAAGAGGCAGCTAGAAGTGTGTTAGTTTTTTAGGTTTAATAAGTTTAAGTTTAACATTTAACCTCTTGATCTTTCACTTGTTTGCATCTGGTCTTTACAACTTGTTAACATTTACATTTAATCCTCTCTATTTAGACTAGTTTATATTTGGTCATCAAATTATAATTTTTATACATAAAATGATAAAATGTTAAAAAGTTGACATTATATATAGATAAAAAAATATATGTTTATTTATTTATTATTGATAATTAATTACATATGGTTGATGTAATGCTTTTAGAGTTCACACTGTACATCAATATATATCTATTTTAGACTTTGTTTAATACAAATATTATTTTTTTATATTTTTTTAACGTATCCGTATCTTGGATTTTTTATTTTTGTCGTTCCCAGTTCTTCCCCGTACCCGTGCTACATAGCTCATAACAATGTGAATTGTATGAGTTTTGTGCCAATGAACTTGGTCTGGAATATATTTATCCGGTTGGGATTATCTTGATGCAACATATATGTCATGTGTAAAACCTAGGTGAAACACAAGCACTCCTATCCATTTCATATAAAACCTAGGTTAGTACAAAATAATAAGTTGGATCTATTTCTTTCTAGAGTAATTGGGCATCTTCTGTTTGAAGGAGAAATAGACATTTGTTGTGTTTTGGTGGTAGCGACCCGTGATGTTTTTAAGAGGTGAAACTTTACTGCAACACTACAACCAGACATGTCTCTGGTTCTTCCAATTTTTAGAGATTTATAAATGTGAAAATTTAATATATAGAGAAGAAACTTATATGTGGAAGGGAAAGAAATTTAACATGAAAGGAAAGCATAATTCACACCTAGTGTTTGATTAAAAGCTCAAATGAGAGTTCATATTGTTACACCAAGTGAAGTGATTGTTATCTGTTTTGAAAATAACCCTTTTTTTATTGCAAAATGTATGTATACTTTAGGGGTTTTAACAAAAATCATATAAACCGAACCGAAATTACTAAAAAAGATCATTCCATAAATCAAAGAAAATCTTCAATTTGTATTAAATTCTTTTAAGATGGAGACTTTATAGGCATTCTTATTCGTTTCACACAAAAAGTTAGTGCATAATAACGAGTTGGAAATATGTGTCTAAGGTGGTGTTTGTTTTTTTCTGAAAAGGGTATGCGCAGGCTCTTTTGTCTATGCCGCGTAGACCACACGCAGACATTGTTATCCGCATAATGTTTGTTTTCTCGAAGACGTTTCATTAAAAAAAACGTATGCGCAAGTTTTCTTGGTGCAGACTTGACCCATCCACTTCTGAGATCTTCTAAGGTCAGCAAAGAGTTAAAACACCACACCCTACCAACACGCACTGTCCACCACCACTACCCGCCATTTGCCACCACCGCCTTCCACCACCACCACCGTCTACCACCACCCCACCACTGTCCACCACCCACCACCACCACCACCGTCTACCACCCACCTTCTACCACCACCGCCACCACCACCACCACCACCCACCACTACCACTATCACCATCCAACAGCACCACCACCCACTACCACAGTTCATACACCACCACCAGTTTATATAGCAATCTACATATGTTAAAAAAAATAGTTCTTGCAGACTGCAGAGGTTTGGCTCACCTCTTCTTCTACAGATATATGCAGATGTGGTCCGCAGACGGTAAACATTCTACCTCTGAAAAAACAAACAACACCTACACCGTAATGGAGGTGTGCTGCCTTTGAGGGATGAGTGACCAACGTTTTATACATGTGACTAAACCATAACTATTAAAAACAATAGAAGTAAAACTACGGCCAAGGATTTATGATACATAAAATTAAAAAGTTCATCTGAAATTACAATGAAAAATGAATGTGCAATGATTTTGTGTTGGTTATAACTTAGATATAAAGAATTCATTTTTTCTACGAAAAACCAGATATTTATGCCACAGTATTTAAGGTGAAAATTAAACACATTTAGATAACCCAAATTAGTTAACCTAGCATAGGATGGAGATGAGCCATGTTTATATCATTCATAGCACGTAATTTTATATTAGTGCGTATATTTAGTTGTGTACATAACTATGACCTTTATAAAAAATATTAAAATGTGACAATATTTTTGGTTATATGATTTTTTTAACACGTGTATATTATATTAATGGATGTAGTTTCTATGGAGCAACTTCAGCACTTTAGCCACGAGCATGAGCTCAGCCTTGTCCAATTACATCCGGACCACAACAATAAAAACTCTGATACTGAAAACGAAGATGAAGATAAAGATGATATTGTGTTGGAAGACTCCCATGTTGGTGAATGCAATATGTGTAAGGAAGATATATATTCATTTCATCTATGTTATTACGCCTGCAAAGTCTGTGACTACTCCCTACACAAATTCTGTGCACAACTGCGTACAACCCAGCAAAACCACCCATTACATCCTGGGCACAATCTTACGTTGTCTGAGGAATATCAATTTCAAGATTCCAATTCTTTCGGTAAAAAAATTGTTCATAGAAGGTGGGTTTGTGATATTTGCAGAATTACTAGGACCAGATTTGAAGAAACACTAATTGACCCCGGGCAGATTACGGATAATCTGGGGGTTAAATAGATTTTCCCACGAGGGGTTATGTCCGGCAAAGATGGTTCTTCCGGTGACCTGCAAAACAGACACCGTGAGTTCGTCACTTAGAAGGGGGGGGGGGTACCTCCTTGTGACCACCCTCCGGCGTGAGAATCAGACTAGATTGCTCTTGAATATAAGTGTATATTAAGAGATTGCTAGAAAAAATAAGATGTGATAAGGTAATGTAAATGTGTCCATACCATTCCAAGGTGTTGGAGTATTTATAGCCGAAGGTAGGTTTCCAAGCAGGTACAGCCGGCTGAATAGTATTCCTGTTCTGCCAACTGTAGGCTACGCACGTGCCATGCTGGTGGTTGGTGGGTAGACAGCGGCTGATAGTGACCAGGCCGGCTGTGTACTATTCCTGTTCCACCAACTGCAGGCTATGCACGTCCTCCGACAGGTTGGTGAGTAGGCAGCGGCTGATAGTGACATACAGTACAAGAGCGTGCTGCTCGTCATACTGTTGTCAGTGAGCTGTCGTATCTTTGGTCAGATCTATTGTCCATACCTCGTCAGGTACAGTACAAAAGATCCTCCAGTATCGTACGGACTGGCTCATTTGTGCGGGAGTGTTCCCGGCTTGCTCACTCCTTCTTCAGGTGACATTACTGAATTATTTAAGAGTTAAGTGCCTTGTGCGTGTAGCCTTGCTGCGCGGGTAGCCTTCCCTGATGGCTAGTATTCGTTGCTGCGGGAACAGGCGGAGTACGTCGACCATTGGGAGGCTTTTCCTGCGGGAACAGCTTGCATACTGCGCGTAAGGACGTCACGTCTCTGAGCATGGTGGGTCCTGCGGATCCAGTTGGTTTCTGCGCAGACGTCTCTTCAAGGTGAGTTGCGAGTTTAGCCTTTGCGCAGACGTCCCTGTTGAAGGTGAGTCTTGCGGGTTCAACTGCGCAGACGTCCCTCTTTGAGGTGAGTCTTGCGGGTTCAACTGGGCTCTGCTGGGACCTACCTCTTCAAGTCCCCCCAGTCCAATGTTCTTCTCATGAATTGTTAATAAATGGGGTGAACTTTTGGACTTAAGCAAAGGGTTTTGAAAAGGGTTTAGTTTTATGGTTTTCCATGAGGATTCTTCCCGCGGAAGTCCTAATGTCACGTGCAGAAATTCCTGACTTTTCTGCTTGATCTTTGGGTATGATGCGGGTAGGTCTGTAACCTCCTCGCAAGTCAGGAGCGTTGAGTTCCACTTGTATAGATTCTCCATGAGGTTTTGGTAGTTTTGAACATAGTGATCAATTATGTTAAAACAACTAATTCCATCTTGGAGCTTCAAACAATCTAGTTCTCGACGTTCCCCGCTATGCAGGGATGTTATTCCCGTTTCCGCAAGCATGGCCCAGAAGATCCTTCTTGGTTTCAATTCCCTGCGGAGTGCTAGGTATGTGAAGGGTTTCGCCTTGACACTGTACCCGCACTCGTCTTATAGTTACTTTACTTCCAAGGTATTCCTGGCTTCAATTCCCTGCGGGTGCTAAGTATGTGAAGGGTTTTGCCTTGACACTGTACCCGCACCCGTCTTATAGTTACTTGGTCGCCGAGGTATTCTTGGCTTCAATTCCCTGCAGGGGCTAAGTATGTGAAGGGTTTTGCCTTAACACTGTACTCGCACCTGTCTTATAGTTACTTGGTTGCCAAGGTAAGGGGTATAGTCCCGCTTACTTTTGAATCTTTTTGAATCTTTTTGAAATTCGAAGAGTTGGTGAAAGGATAAGAACAGTCCAAACTGTTGAAACGTCGTCCGACGGTTTCTTCTGACAGTGTCAGGACGTGCAGGAAGTTATGACGACGTGACAGTATATGGTCATTCCAGACGCTTTTTCAGGCACGTGGGCGCGAGTTTTCGGGCGCGTGGCCGCGAAGTTTACGGCACGCGTCCTGTCAACAGCTGTTGCCAGCTTGCTTTTTCCACGTGTCATAGTTTCATTGCACCAGCGTTTTCCTCTCTCTTCCGCATTAAATTCATCGCATTCATTGCGATGAGTATATAAAGGGAGGAGAGGTTGCATCTCAACTCACAGTTTCACCTCTCTTCTTCTAAACGATTTCCGGCGAATACTCTTAACTTTTCTGTCGAGCATTCTCCTGAAATCGTTCTTGTTTACATCTCAAACATGTCTTCTCATGATCCTGAGGTTACTGTCGAGGAGTCCGACGTATACCTCGCGAATCCGTCGTCCACGTCGGACAAGGATGACAAGAGTACTGCTGGCGAGTGCCAGTGTGCTCTTCCGGTCGACCTCTATCAGTACGTCGTCAGGAAGTTCATGCTCGAGCCTTTCGAGCCTGAGTTTCCTGCACCTCTTCAGACGTTGTACGATGCCCCCAAGGGCAAGATAGGGGTGTACGCTGCATTCTTCGTCTACGGGAATCTCAGGTTCCCATTGACGAAGTTTGTATACCGTGTTCTGGAGAGACACGGTGTGCATCTGACTGAGGTACACCCAATGGCGATCGCCAAGATCCGCCATTTCGAGTGGGTGTGTCTCATTCTGGGTGTGGAGCCCCATGTTGACCGCCTAATGACCTTCTATTCCTGGAGGTGCATCCAGGGGTGGTATACCTTGGTCAATCTGATCAAGGGTTTGAAGATCTGCGCTACCGAGCGCAGTCTTCGATCTTGGAAGCGGGAGTTCTTCTATATCTCCGCTCGCGTCGTCCCCATAGCGATGACGTTCAAGAACGGGAGAGCTCTCCCGAACCTTCACGCCTCCAACTACCAGGAGGCGGAATGGTTCTCCAAGGTTTCCCGGATCCAGTCTCCGGTTTACCGCTTTGCGGAGTCCGGGATGGTGATGCTCGGGATGAGCCGGGTGTGGAAGGAGGCGTCACAGATTCCCATCGTCCTCGAATACGGTTTGAACTCTGTCCCTTACGGTATGCTTCATATTATCCGTTAATTTAGGGTTTTTGTTCTAACCGTTTTTTCTTTTTGTTTTCAGAGGGAAATGACTTGCAGTCTCTCCTGCAGCCGCGGGAGAGTGATGGTCCTGCTCGGATGGGTACTCGTGCTCTAGATGAGAACGAGTTGTCCATCCTTGAGCAAACGGCGGATCGGTTCGTGGAGGTCTACCCGCCAGGCCACGAGATCCTGAGCGCCTGGCGGCCAGGTAAAGAACGTTTTGACCCTCGCCCTCTCAATGCTCAAACCTCTGCGGGAATTCCTCTAATTTTGTCATCTTCTGATGAGGAATCCGCAGATGGTCCTTTCTTGGCGAGGAAGAAGAAGGCTGCCGGCGGGAAGGTAAAGGCGAAGGTTGCCTCCACTGCCGATCAGGGGAATCGGTCAGAGTCGGAGACCGAGAGTGAAGAGGTGGCGGGGAACCCTGGTGGTGATGAGACCACTGTTCCGGAGGTTGAGACAGCTGTCACCTCCGGGCAGCCTAGTACAACGACGGTGACCGGCGTGAAGAGGCCGGCTCCATCGGGTTCGTCCCCGCCTATTCGCACCTTCAAGCTTAAGAGGACTCGTAAGTGTAAACTTTAACTTTAACTTCATATCTTTCCGCCATTATATTTAAATATGTTGTCTTCATGCAGGCGTGGATGCAACCGCATTCCAGGGTGGATCGGGGAGTAGCACTTCTGGACCCATGACGGTAGGTTTGGTCAACCTACCCGAGGCGATGACCCAGGCGGCTGTGCCTGCTTCACGTGTTGGTTCAGTTGCTCACTCGGTTGAGGCAACTGTTCCAACTGTGACGTCGTCTCCGCCGGCTGTCAGTGCCATATTCACTGATTCCTTCACTGAGCCGGTGGTGAGTTTTTCTGCGGGCTCTTCCGCAGCGGCGACCACGGTTGTGAGTTCACCTCCGGTGAGTTCACCTCCGTTGGTTCCTACGACGGCGGCTTCAACCGCGCATCCGGCACCGACGACCACCTCGCCCCCGGCCGGTTCAGCAGGTATGTTTGGGGTTGGGGCGTCTAACCAATCTCTGCCTCCTTCCCATCTGCCTGACCTCTTGGATGGATATCCGCTAAGTTCGGGTGATGGGTTTGGCGGCTTCAGGCCTGTCGTCGACCCTACAGGTGCGTAGGGTTATTTTGGCCTGTTATGTTTTTTTATCATCTTTTCCTAACTGCCTTTTGTTTTTGCATTGTCGGATTCGAATGAGGTGTTTGTTACGCGTTGGAACATCCGCCGGGGAACCACCCTTCGGACGGCTGTGGACTGCGTCGAGTGGGCGCGCCACGCCGCCCCCAGTGGTGCACTGGGAGAAGCTATGTCAAGCTACCAGGAGGGTAGGCTGACAAACGAGCTTCGAATTCTCCTTGCCCGGATGCAGCCGCGCGTCGAGCTGCTTTGTCGTGAAAACGACAAGTTAAAAGCAGCTCGTATCCAAGAAGTAGCTCAGGTGCGGGCTGTCCGAGAGGAGAACAGGAGGCTCTCCGCCGTTGCTGCGGAGAAGGAGAAGGCCTTCAAGGCCCTTGAGGTTGAAGTTCAGGCCCGTCTCGAGGCCCGTTCCAAGGCTGCCCAAGCTGTTAACGAACAGCTTCGGTTGGCTAAGGAAACCGCTCGGAACGCAACTGAGAGGGCCACCAGGGCTGAAGCTGTTGCTGAGCCTCTACGCACCGAGAATGAGGAGCTCAAAGCCAAATTAGAGAGGCTCCAGCAGGTTCATGACGCCTTGGCCATGGAAGACGCCAAGAAGCTTCAAGAAATCTTGGACCAGAGGGGTATGCTTGACCATACTGAGCGTAAGCTAAAGGGCGTTGAAGAGGCTGCTGCTAAGGAAGTGTTGCTTGCCAACCTTAACAAAAGTGAAGCCGAACGCGCCCGTAACCAAGCTCAAGCTGCCCTCCAGGAGGCTCTGGTTACCAAGGAATGGCTTCTACGAGAAGCGTTGTCGCAGATAAGCTTAGCTTCATAATGTCTTCACGCTTTTCTTTATACTTAGAAAAGGTTTTGATACTTGTATTTTTGTTTTGTAGGTTGTGCATCGGGTCTTCACGGACACATCATATGACGATGCCATGAGCGCAGCCCTCAACGCTTCTCATGAGGATGGGGAAAAGGCTGGCTTCCTGCTTGGTCTAGGGTTCGTTGAGAAGGGCATCCCGCCTTCCAACTTCCCTTTATATGATGTAGATACTGAAGCTGCTTATGACCAAGCAGTGAACCAGTATGCTGCCTTCCCGCATCCAGTGGTGGAGAAAGTGAACGAAGTTGCTGCTGCTGATGATGGGTTAACCATTCTCAAGACCTTCCTTGAACCGCCACAGCCAACTGATGGTGCGGGTACAAGTGGGTTTGGAGGTAGTGGTCCTGAAGCTTGAACCTTTAGATCCCTTCCCACTGTTAGGATAGGTTTATGTTTTTGTACAGATTTACACTCTTGTAGGCGGGTAGATACCCGGCCATTCTTGTAATACTTGAAATTTTATGGAATGTAAATCTTTTGTGCGGGTAGGACCGTCACTCTTGCTTTATAAACGTTATACGACTTGCTCATGCATATTATAGTTTAATTTGGCACTTGTTTTGCCGCATAAACAATATATGATTCGCTTGTGCATACTTTAGTTTAACTTAGCAATTTATTAAGTACTTTGAATAAGTTAACCTATCAACGTGGCAGATAATAGGTTAAAGTTTTGCTTCCTCTTTCGTGATTGTGCGGGTAAGACCGTCACTTGCACTTAGTAGGATGGCTAAACTTTACCAATATCTGACCTGCGTGGAGGTTTTCCTCATTTTTTCCTTGAAGATATTTTCTAAGTGTTCTGAATAAGTTAACCGTTCGACGCGCGGTTGTCAATAGGTTAAAGTTTAGTTTCCTCTATCATGATTTGTGCGGTTAGGCCCGGCACTTTCATTTAGTGGGATGACCGAACTTCACCTATGACTGACCTGCGTGAAGGTTTGCCGTTTTTTGTGTTTATGCGGGTTTTGCCGCCTTCCACACGCAACGATTTCTTCACACTTATTTATGCGGTGAAAACCGGCATATCAGTGTTTTGAATAAATTAACCGTTTGACGCGCGGTTGTCAATAGGTTAGTTCGGTGTCCTCTATCATGATTTGTGCGGTTAGGACCGGCACTTTCATTTAGTAGGATGATCAAACTTTACCTATGACTGACCTGCGTGAAAGCTTTCCTTATATTTTCTTTAAAAATTTGTCGTTTTGTGTTTATGCGGGTTTTGCCGCCTTCCACATGCAACGACTTGTTTTCCCACTTATGTATGCGGTGAAGACCGGCATATCAGTGTGGAAAGTTCATTAAGTATAAATGTAAGACCATCAGCGTCAATGTGATAAGGAGAATCATTTCCATTAGAAGTGGCTCTAGGCCTTTTCTTTTACAAGTTTGGAATTGATCTACATGCAGACTGTGTAATTGAGCTCCCTTCCATGTTCTTGGGAGTGTCATAGAGCCTTTCGAGCCGATATGCACTTGGTTCGGAATCTCGTTGTTTACGCAGTAAGTAGTCTCCGACATTGAAGCTGCAGTTTTATTCGTGTTTTCCCCAACTGGGGTTCTACACGCATTATCCTGCTCAGCGTTCATTACGCCACGAGGTGCGTGAGTGTCCCATCTCTGACAAATGCTTCGACGATGTCCTTCAAGTCTACGCATTCCTTGGTGTTGTGGCCTCTTGTCCTGTGGAAGTCACAGAATTTGCTCTGATCAGCGTTGTGACGCTCTCGGATTATTGGAGCCTTTGGTCATGGGAGTCTCTCGGTGTCGAATATCTCGGTGCCGCTTTTGGTGAGTGGCGTCCATCTGGAGTTCCGGTTTGACGACGGCATGTTATCCTTTCCGCCTAACCGAGGGTGCGAGCCGGATGAGGTGTCAAAGTTTACCCTTGACTGCCAAATGCCTAGCTTCCTTTTTTTGTTTAGTCGGGCGGTAAGGACATTGTTTTCTCTTGTTTTCTGGTTGTAGAGGTTTGTGCTCTGGGGAAGATCTCTACCCAGTTGCTTTTCCGTTTCCGCGAAGCGTTTTGCTGCTGTTATGATGGCATCCCATGTGGATGGCATGCCATCTTTACCCGTTAAGGTGCGGATGAGCTCTGGGTCTTTTGTGCCCTGGAGGAAAGCAGCGCGAACAAGATCTTCGCTAATACTACCCAGACTTAGCTTCTTTGAGTTGAAGCGAGTGATGAAGTCTAGCAAAGATTCATCTTCCCCTTGAATGCAATTGAGGATTGTCCATTGCTCTTCGGTATACTTTCTTTGTTGGCTGAAGTGTTGGCTAAACTTCTGTTGGAAGTCTGCCCAATCATAGATGTGGTGGACCGGTAGACGGTCAAACCACGCTCTAGCCTCTCCAACTAGCGTCATCTGGAACATATAACACCACGTGGGTTCCGTCCAATTGCTGACGGTTGCCCCCGCTATGAATCTGTTCAAATGATCGTCTGGGTCGGATATACCATCATAAGTGTCGATGTTGGGCATCTGCTTGGCACTCTTCGGGGCGATTGCTTCCGCAATGTCCCTTGCAAACTTGGACGTTTCCGCATTTGCAACAGTTGGTCTAAAAGCTTTGGAGAAGTCACGTGGGTTTCTACCCGCATTTTTTGGTTTGAAAGTTTCTCCCAAATTCCTTCTCGGTTGGAAGTCCGTGTCCTTACGCTTCCCTTTCGCCTTATGGCGAGGGTTTACGTCGGTGTCGGATTCCTCCGAATCATCGTCCAAGTACTCGCACTCATTGCTCATGTTGAGCTGTTGAGTGCTTCCGAATTCGTCAGCCTGTTGGAGTAAACGTAAGCGTTCATCCAACTCAGCTTGGAATTCCCTTTGACGTTTTTCCGCCCACGCTTTAACTTGTTCAAGTGTTTGGCGGGGGTGCCTCGTCTGTTGTCTTTCCACCTGGGTATCAATGGATCCCAGGGGAGGATTGTTTACTGCACTTGCCCCGGCTTGGGTAACCGGGGTAGTGTTCGTAAAATGTGTGTATTCGCCGGTGTTCCCCGCAGTAGCTGGGGTTGTGGTTACCGGGGTTTCTTGGTTACTCCCTGACCTGGGGACCGGAGTAACGTTAACCATCTTTTTGGAGGTTTTGAAAAAACTGAGAGAATTAGTTCTAGCTTTTATGCACGGATGACGCCAATGAAGAAACACTAATTGACCCCGGGCAGATTACGGATAATCTGGGGGTTAAATAGATGTTTCCCACGAGGGGTTATGTCCGGCAAAGATGGTTCTTCTGGTGACCTGCAAAACAGACACCGTGAGTTCGTCACTTAGAAGGGGGGGGGGGTACCTCCTTGTGACCACCCTCCGGCGTGAGAATCAGACTAGATTGCTCTTGAATATAAGTGTATATTAAGAGATTGCTAGAAAAGATAAGATGTGATAAGGTAATGTAAATGTGTCCATACCATTCCAAGGTGTTGGAGTATTTATAGCCGAAGGTAGGTTTCAAAGAAGGTACAGCCGGCTGAATAGTATTCCTGTTCTGCCAACTGTGGGCTACGCACGTGCCATGCTGGTGGTTGGTGGGTAGGCAGCGGCTGATAGTGACCAGGCCGGCTGTGTACTATTCCTGTTCCATCAACTGCAGGCTATGCACGTCCTCCGACAGGTTGGTGAGTAGGCAGCGGCTGATAGTGACATACAGTACAAGAGCGTGCTGCTCGTCATACTGTTGTCAGTGAGCTGTCGTATCTTTGGTCAGATCTTTTGTCCATACCTCGTCAGGTACAGTACAAAAGATCCTCCAGTATCGTACGGACTGGCTCATTTGTGCGGGAGTGTTCCCGGCTTTGTGCGGGAGTGTTCCCGGCTTGCTCACTCCTTCTTCAGGTGACATTACTGAATTATTTAAGAGTTAAGTGCCTTGTGCGTGTAGCCTTGCTGCGCGGGTAGCCTTCCCTGATGGCTAGTATCCGTTGCCGCGGGAACAGGCGGAGTACGTCGACCATTGGGAGGCTTTTCCTGCGGGAACAGCTTGCGTACTGCGCGTAATGACGTCACGTCTCTGAGCATGATGGATCCTGCGGATCCAGTTGGTTTCTGCGCAGACGTCTCTTCAAGGTGAGTTGCGAGTTTAGCCTTTGCGCAGACGTCCCTGTTGAAGGTGAGTCTTGCGGGTTCAACTGCGCAGACGTCCCTCTTTGAGGTGAGTCTTGCGGGTCCAACTGGGCTCTGCTGGGACCTACCTCTTCAAGATTCTATAATTATCACTGTTCCATCTGCAAATTCGACGTGGACATAATATGTGCGAGTATGTCTGAACAAAAGATGGACCACCCATGTCATCCTCATCAACTTGAACGTTATTTCCTTCCGTTGAAATCTGTGTGTTATGCTTGTAGTGATGAACATACCGGGACCTTCTACCATTGTACCACATGTTCTCGTTTCATGATAAACTTGAACTGCGCTTTGCTTCCGGCCAAGTTACTTATCCAACAGTCTACGAATGAGAACTTCAGCCATCCTCATTTACTTACCCATGTCTATTCTTTTCCTTATAATGAGAGAAAGGACAAGTTTTTTCCTTGTTGGAGGGTTTGTGATAAGATGTTCAATTCACTTAAATGGCATTACAGATGCAATAAATGTCGATATTATGTTCATGTTCATTGTGCGATTTCACCAAGAGATGCATTTATGTCTTCTATCTTAATGCCCGCAGGTTATTAATTATGCTTTTCTTTTTAATGCAAGATTTTCTGATTTGTGATTTTAAGTTTAATTTTAAACATGCCATTCATTTATTAGGCTTTGGAAAAACATACCAAAATTTCAAAGACGACGATCATCCTATTCTAATTCGGTGTCCATTTGGTGATGAAAATGACAACCTTCTGATGCACCTTTTTATCAACAAAGGTGAATTAGTTAGTAAAAGGAAGATTGATGGTGAAAGGTTTAGTCATCCACACCCGCTGATTCTTTTTGACAAACTCCTTAACGGGTCAGTACTTCTCCATGATCCCATGAAAAGAGTGGAACTACTTTGTAACGGATGTGTGAGACCAATCACCAATGTGCCCTTTTACAAGTGTTCCCAACAACATTGTGATTTTTTTCTTCATGAGTGGTGCACTAGGCTACCATCTGAAATAAAAGACCACCACAACCATCCAGAGCATACACTTGTTCTCACGCCAAAGAAACTTGAATGGTTGTTAGGTATATTTGTGTGTAAAATTTGCAATTTACTTTGCAATGGTTTTGCATATGGATGCATGCAATGCCAATATTATGTGGATATCAATTGTGGCTTCATACCTGATGTAATCACACATGAAGCTCACCCTAATCATCTCCTCCTAAGATTTAAAGCTTCATCAGTAAAGAAGTATTGTAAGGCATGTTGGTGGTCGATAGATGTGGGGTTTCATTGTCCCACTTGTGATTTCTATCTGCATTCGCGGTGTGCTTTGTTGTTACCTAGAACGATTAGGCACAAGTACGATAAACATCCATTGAGTCTGAGATACTATCCAGCTGAGAACCATAGCAGTGAATACTTTTGTGATATTTGTGAGGATGAATTTGACCCAACAGAGTGGTTCTATCATTGCAGCCCATGTGCCTCGTCCATGTACACTGCTTGTGCTCCTCTAAAACTTCAACGCGAGCAGTCTACATTTTCCATGTATAGAAATCCTGTGTTTGATTATTTTAATGTGAAGTTTGGAAGAAGATATAAGCATACAGGTCACCCGCACCTTGTAACCTTTGTACAAGGGATTAATGCTGATGGTGAGTGCATACAGTGTGGCACAGACTTGCAGTATGAAATCATCTTTAAGTGCTTCCAGTGCAAGTTTGCACTTCATTCTTGGTGTGGGTCTACGAGTATTCAGGAAATACCAGATAATGATTTAAACGCATCTCATAAGTAGAATGCACACAAAATGTTTGATCAAATGCTTAAATGAGGAGTGTATATAGGTACACCATGTTATGTGGATGTTAATAGTTTTTTCAAAGTTAAGAAATAATGCTTTTAGATATTGCCGAAGAAATTTAAATAATAATGATAATGATAATTCCATAATTGGAAGAAATCTTAAATTTGCATTTAATTTTAGGGCGGTGTTATATTTTTTAATGCAAATAAGCTACATGAGTACATGCTTTAAACTCTTGAATCACAATGATCATCAGTTCATCACCACATAATCATGATTACCATAATAGGTTGGCCCTACATCATGGGCGAAGTATAGTTGGGCCCGGGGTGGCCCCGACCCCCTTGTTTTTTAAGCAGAAGTACTGTAAATTTACCCGTTTTCGGCCGAAATTTTTATATGTAATGTAAGTTTAGCCTTTTTTGGCCGAAAATTTGAGCCCCACCCCTTGTTTGTAAAATTTTATATACATTTTGAGCTCGGCCCTGTTGCTTCAGTCCAAGCTTCGCCATTGCCCTGCATGGGGCAGGCCCGGCCCAAGAGAGGGGCGAGGTGGGCTACAGCCCCAGGCCCACTCTCTCCTAGGGCCCAATTGTTTAGTAATAAAAATATATTATACATAATATTGTTATATTAAAAGACTACAATTAAACATAAATTGTAGAGTTGAAAAGGATAAGCCACTTGTTTCAAAAGCCTTCAATGCAGGTTCAAGTCCTCTCCACCCAATTTTGTAACTGTTTTTTTTTTCTTTTAACCTCCCCACCCATTTTTGTAACTGTTTTTTGTTCTTTTAACATATTGCAAGCTAAAGGCAAAAAGAAACTAGGCCCCCATTTAGCCCCTAACACAAGCTTATTAAATTATCCAACATGTTTAGTTATTGTTTTTATTTGCGATTTGTTTTATTGTTAGTTGTATCGTATTTTTATTATGTGACTAACCTAAACTGTTAGACCGTCTAAATCATAATTTCACCATTGCTATTAACCATTTAAATTGTTAATGTTATTAAGAATGATATATTTGAGAGTATGAACTACAAGGAGTAGATCGAGAGCGTTGCTTTAAAAAATGCTACGAGGCTCACGATTCTTTTTAGTTAATCTAAATCATTTTGCTATAATACTTTTATTTTGTTTAACGTTTTCACAATCATTTAAATTATATATGAATTATTGAGTTTATATTTAAGTGGCACACACTTTTTTATTAGCCCCGGGCCCAAAAGTTTTAAAGGATTCTAGGAGATGGCCCTGGCATGGGGTATCTATATATACAGGTACCCTAGTCTTGTGTAATGTTGTTTGGCCTACATTATGCTTGGCTCACGCGCAAAGTCGGTTTTGTGCCTCATCACAATGTGAGTTGTATGCGTTTTGTGCCAATGAACTTGGTCTGGAATATATGTTGATCCAGTTAGGATTATCTTGATCCAACATATGTGTCATGTGTAAAACCACTCCTATCAATTTTAATTAAATATAGGTTGTTCACCCCTTAAAAACAGAATAGAATGTATGTATAGTTTTAGAATGTATGTATAGTTTTAGAAATAGAATGTATGTGAGAAATAGAATGTATGTATATTTTTAGGGATTTTATGACACATAAAAAACAACATAAGTAAAACCAGTGGCGGATTCAGGATTTTTTTCTGGATGGTGCACTATTTTTAGATGCTTCAAATTCATAAACTCTATCTGTAACAGTACATGTAGACCGGGCCGGCTCAACATCCCCGAAGGCCTGAAACTAACTAAAATGTTAAGACCTTTTTCTTTGCTTTTCTTTATGCGTATAGCGTTAGAGAGTATACAAGAATTATAAAATATGGATAATATGCAGTGATAATTGATATGAAACAATCATTCTTAACTTGTGGCTCATTAATGAGTTACTAATTCTAAATGAATACCCCTCCTTGGAAAAAACAACTTTCATGTTAACCATTGAAATCATATAATTACCAAATTAGCACAAATTTAAGGATTTCATATTTTTTTTACAAGTTGCGTTTTCTTTTTATGATTTCGAGTTTAGGGTTTTGGGTTTCGGTTTTAGGGTTTAGGGTTCGGTTTCGGGTTTAGGGTTTCAGTTTTAGGGTTTAGGGTTCGGTTTCGGGTTTCGGGTTTTTTTTTTTGGTAAATGGGCATTGCCTCGTAAAATTGTATAAATTAAAAGAGATTACAAGATTTAAGGGGCATACCCCCGAAGAACCTATCAAATTAAAAACTATCAAGTATTATTATTAATTTATTTTTTTAGTATTAATATTTTTAATATTGATATTATAAATATTTATAATATATTTTTTTAATTTTAATAGTATATATATTTATAATATCCTTATTTAACACTTTATCTTTTACAAAATAAACTAAAAACCCACAACCCTAAACCCGGGTTTCGGGTTTAGGGTTACGGTTTTAGGGTTTAGGGTACGGTTTCGGGTTTAGGGTTCAGTTTTGGGTTTAGGGTTCGGTTTCGGGTTTAAGGTTTAGGATTTCAGGTTTAAAGTTTAGGGTTTTGGGTTCCCTTAACAGCTTTGCAGTGAACATATGCGTTCCCTATAAACATATGAGACACATAAAGAGAACTGGGTTTCTATTTAGTTATTAACTTTGTAATGATTAATTTAAATTCAACCCCATTTTTGGAACCTAATAAAAAAATTTATTATAAGAACTCATCTTTACCTTAACTTTGTTTGACGTGTTAGCTTAACCGACCACCAAAGAAAGAAAGCATATATGAAGTGACTAGAGGTGGCAATACGAGTGGGTTGGGTTAGATTTGGGTGATAGGTCATGATGGATTTTTAAAATAGAGGGTTATGATGGATATAGGTCAAGATGGGTAAAACTAACCTATCTTGTCCCTAGTGAAGGTTGACATACAAAGAGTTTTAAAAACCCTTCAAAAAAAATTCAAAAAAACTATTAAAAAAATAATAACTCAAAATATAAATAAAAAACGCAAAATATAAAATAACTAAAATGTTTCCCCCATCATCCTCGTTCATAAAAAAAAAACTTTTTGTACCGCTTCCGAGTTTTTCGCAGATTTTTTTCAGTTTGGTTTTGTTTTTTTTTCATTTCGGTCGTTTCGGTATATGCTCGGTTTTAATGATTTCGGTTTCGATTTCTCGATTTTTTCGATTTCAGTGTTGTTTTGTTTTAGTCAGTTTTTTCGATTTCATTTCATTTCGTTTTTTTTTTCGTTTCGATTCATTTGTTTTATTTTGGTCGGCTTCGTTTCAGTTTTTTTGTTTCGTTTTGGTAAGCTTTTTAATTGTATTTCGCTTTTTTTTGTTTCGTTTTTATCAGTTTTTCGGTTTCATATCGGTGTTTTTGTATCGTTTTGGTCGTTTTCTATTTCGGTTTAGTTTCGTTTCAGTTTTTTTGTTTCGTTTGGTCGGTTCGGTGTTTTTGATTCGTTTTGGTCCAGTTTTTAAATTTCATTTAGTTTTTTTATGTTTCCTTTTGGTCAGTTTTTGGGTTTCCAATTCTGTTTTTTTTTTGTTTCGTTTAGGTCGTTTTTCTATTTCGGTTTAGTTTCGTTTCGGATTTTTGGTTTCGCTTTGGTCGATTCAGTGTTTTTTTTTTCAGATTTCAGTTGCATTTCGCTTTTTTTTTTGTTTCGTTTTGGTCGTTTTTCTATTTCGGTTCAGTTTCGTTTTGTTTTTTTTTTGTTTTGTTTCGGTCGATTCGGTGTTTTTGTTTTGTTTTGGTCCGCTTTTCAGTTGCATTTCGTTTTATTTTGTTTCGTTTTGGTCAACTTTTCGGTTTCATATCGGTTTTTTTGTTTCGTTTTGGTCGTTTTTCTATTTCGATTCAATTTTGTTTCGGTTTAGTCGATTCGGTGTTTTTGTTTAGTTTTGGTTAGCTTTTCGGTTGCATTTCGCTTTTTTTGTTTCGTTTTGGTCAGCTTTTCGGTTTCATTCCCGTTTTTTTGTTTCGTTTTGGTCGTTTTTCTATTTCGGTTCAGTTTCGTTTTTGTTTCGTTTTAGTCAGTTCGGGGTTTTTGTTGCGTTTTGATCGCTTTTTGGGTTTCGGATGAGTTTTGTTTCGCATGCGATAGTTTGAGTATTTTGAATTATATAAATTTTGGATAACTTGGATATTTTGTTTTGACCCATTTTAACCTATGAATGAAACTCACTTGTATATTTCCAACCCATCCTGACCCACTTGAAGAATTTATATGATCCATCCTAACTCATTTTACTTTTAAAGTTTATCCATCTTGATCTAAAACAATCTATTTAGGTTGGGTTTGCCACCCTTAATGAAGTCAGTTTCCTATACACTTATCAACTTGAGAGCTCTCTTTTGAATAGCTTCAAAAAGTCGCCTTTCTAACACCATCCCAAACCACTTATTATTATACTTTCTGAATCTTTCTACCCATGACGAAATCCTTGAATTGGCTGCAAAAGAGGTTGCAAGTGGAATGCCCAACTTACCGTCCTTTGAATAAACCTTGCAAAAATGCAAATCTTAACTTAAGTCATCAAAGCATACATTAAAGAAGTTAATGTCTAACCACACAATTGACAAAGGAAACCACAATAAATCAGAAAAATAAATAATTCCCAACATGCATACCTGATTTAAGTCGAGCATTTCATCAAACACCTATCATGCATTGTTCAAAGATTGATATAAGAAAATACAACCAAAGGATTTACACACAACACGTGACACTGCTAATATGGCATTAGCACCAGGCTACAACAGAAAATAAACTTTTATGCATGAGTGTTTCATAAGTTAATGAAATCGATTTATAAAAATTTAATACCTTTTGTTTGCACTAACCCCATTCATTTACGGTACTTCCATCAAGCTCTTGAACCATAAAGTTGTCAATTTTGGTCTGTTTTATGGGATTTTGTAAAGTAAATAAGATTAGTATGATCAACAAAACAATAAGCTGAGCTTGTATATTAATTAACAAATGATAAAAGGAAAGTTAAAAAGTAGAGATGACATACCTTGCCAATCAAAGAGTGGTGGGGGGTAGGGGTTCTGACGATCGAGTTAACATTCTCAACAGCCATCAAATTCAGTTAAAAACTGTTAACTTTTTGGTTTGGTTGGTTTGGCTTTTAACGGATTTTATTTAGTAACGGAGTTTTGTTTTAACGTTTTTCTAAATATTTAACTCCTTTTATACATCATTAGTTTGTCAAATATGATGATGATTATAAATTGATATCGTTAATGATAATAAAACATTTCAAGTAATATACTTAGGAAGTTTTATGCATAAAAATAATAACGAAAACATGTAAGTTTGGTACCGACTAAAATAGGTCAGATTGTATTGACCAGAAACACTTCTTGTCGAGATTTCGTCTTCTGTAATTTCAACACAACCGTTTCAATGATAAATAAACAGGAAAATGATAATTTCAAAATACACATACACAACGTTATGTTTTTCAATATTCATTCGTTTCTTTTTCTTTAGTTTTACCTAAAAAGATTGTGATTTGACGCAATACGTTTAGGGTTATAATGTAAATATGACGTTAAGAAGACTTTAAAATGCACTCTAATATTGTTGGCTTTTATGGTTCAACAGATTTTGGCTTGTTCTTCAACAAACACCTTTTATTAGTTTTCTTTAATTTTATAAATAATCAACATGTTAAATACAATTGCAAAGCCATATTATTACAATAACACTAAAACTTTTATGTATAAAGCAATTAATCAGTGACCCGTTTTCTTTTGATTAAATCGTTTAGTTCCTCCCATTTGACCCGTTGGGCATAAAACAAAAATCGGCATGTTATCCCACCAAAATTCCCGTAAAATCCTATGGGTATTATATTTTATTTATAGCATTTGGGCTCTTTCAATGAACTTGTGAAGATAATCTTTAACTTGTAAACAATTAACATTTAACTCCATGGCAATTAACTAAGTAAGTTCTTGGATGTAAGGTTCTAACGTACTTATAGTATTTGTTATTATCCTTTAACATATAAAATATGATGTTTCAAAACCACCACCATGCACCTACTGTTATTACAAATTATTTTTTACTAATTATTATTACATTTAATATTAAATAATGTGAGTTAAACATTATTTATTAAATATAACTTACCAACACTTTAACCAAACACTCCCAATTGTTTCAGAAAAAAAAAAAAGATTTATAAAATATAACTCAAGAACCCTAAACGAATTCCAACAGTTGTTCTTGATAAATAAAAACTAACCCTTTCAAATCCATAATCACCACAATGTCCGTTCGATCGACCCCACCCCCAAGCCTTTCAAATCTCGCACAAGGGGCATCGTATTTGTAAATTCAAACAAAATAATATAACCTGTGACTATTTCTTACAACATTAGGTATTAACTCTTTTGCTCACTCGCTAATAATCCATATTTTTCAAAGATATCATGAATCATTTTCACCATAACCTAATAAAAAAAATTCCAATTTGCCTCCTAGGAAAATATCATCGCGAGATGGATTAACCACTGAAAAAGAATTTACGCATGTTGTACCATTGGATTTCTCGGGCGGGTATTTTTGACTCCTACCATCAGTTGACTGACGGATGCCAATGGCATTTTGGTAATCATCTCTTAACAATAATAATAATAATAATAATAATAATATCAAGTCTGCATCATACACTCATTACCTTCATCTCCATCTCACATCCACAGTGCATCTCATCAATCAATCAATTATTCAATACCAAAATTCTTGTTTTATTATTATTATTCTTGAATCTTGATTTTTATACAAAACCACTGAGATTTACAACTGGGTTTGTTTCAAATCTTAAAATCTTGAATTGTGTTTTCATTTTCATTAATGGGGAACGTAAATGGTAGAGAAGACATATATGTGTGACTGTGTGTTTGTTTGTGAATAATAATAATCCCTCTCTCTCTTTCATCATCGTCATCTTTCACCTTGTTCTCAATCTCCCTCTCTCTCTCTACATACATATATGTGTGACTGTGTGTTTGTTTGTAAATGCAAATGTTATAAATAATAATAATAATAATAATAATAATAATAACCCCACCCGTCTTGTTCTCAATCTCTCTCTCTCTCTGTACATACATATATGTGATGATGATATAAATTCTGTCTGATCTTCATATTACATATCTGAGCCATGGCGGTGAATTTTTCGTCCTGGACTTTTTCGTCGGTGCCAAAGCCATTGGGTGGGTCGCGGGAACTTCCGGGGCGGCGTTGGTTGTTGATATGGGGTTTGTTGACTTGGTGTTTCGTGAAAAATTGGGTTGTCAGAAGTCGGCGACAACGGTGTGGTTGAGTTTGCCAAAAAAATGGGTGGTGGAGGATTCTCTGGTGGGTGGTGGTGGGTGTGACGGATAGGGTGAGTATGGTGAAGGTGATTAAGAAAGACTACATGATGGTTGTTTGATGATTAGTGGTTGTAATCTATGATATTAGAAACCTACAACTTTTTAAGGTTCTTTGGGTTGTTGGATTGTTGTTGATTAGAGTTGTGTTTTTGGGTTGTTGATTGAAGACGATGAAGGAGTTCATCAATTTCTGGGTAAAATGATGAAGATGAAGAAAGGAGTTCATCAATTTCTGGGTTAAATAATGAAGATGAAGATATAGGGGTAAATGGGTCATTTCAACTATTTTTAACAGGTCAAAGGAAAGTCAACTGAGGTAGGAGTCAAAAAAACCCGCCCGAGAAATCCAATGGTACAACATGCGCAAATTCTTTTTCAGTGGTAATTACATCTCGCGATGATATTTTCCAGGGAGGCAAATTGAAATTTTCTCTAAAAAAATATATATACATATAGCAACAGAAACTAAAACTTTTAAAATCCACATAATTTTAACATTAAAATCAAAATCATTCAACAATGAAGAAATAGTGGTTACAAAATTTACATCTAAGCGAAGGCAAAACAGTTACAAATCTATAGCGAAAAGGGGAACACAAATTAATAATCATCATCAACCTCTTATCAATATCATAACTCATTTTTTGTAAAAACATTCCATGGCATCTAGTCTCTTTTTCTTCAAGAATCCTTTCAGTTTCTTCTAACCAAACAAAAACTGCTTCTCACAAGAACATAGATTTGTGACCCTCATTGATTTTAAAACCACTTAATATTCTGTACAATGAAAGGATCCACACGCTAAGCTGCAACTTCATAGACATGCTTGGTAGTTGTAACATATATTTATTCCTGAATGCCCCTCTTAGCTGAATTGTGCATCCGGTTAGGTATTTTGTTCTCAGTTCACTAGGATGTCTCACAACTACCTTAATTACTCTTTCTCCGGCCTGAAGACCAACTGTAACATCAATTATCTTGTAGTTCATGATATAAAACAGTGAAGTGAGGATAATATTTCCAAGACACTTGGATAGAGTTTATTAAATTTGTTTGTTTTTGAGAAACCACTTTATTCTCAGATCCTTTATTAATTATAAACATTTTCATAATCGCTGGTTTTGTTGGAAACGTATGTCCCTTTCATATGTTGAAAGGCATAGGTATGCCTTGCTTATATAATTTTATTTATTTAATTTTAACAGTTGCAACACCTTTTGTTCTTAGCTCACTTTGTTAAATTCTGTAGTCCTGTTCAAACAGTTCAACTATATTTCTACATCACAACTACATCCACATAAAAACACAGCCCTTCAACAAGTTTATGGTATCTTGGTGTGTTATAAGTTTTGAATGTCGATGTATTATTATTCAGAGTCGATTAGATTGTCGCTAAAAAAAAATATTTTAGTAATTTGAATTTTTTTTTTGAACTTTAATCATTTGCATAATCGTTCCTTATTGTCGACAAAGTAGAGTTATTGCTTTTCATTCAATCACTCCAAGAATCACTTTTGAACAGAAATTCCTTTCGTGTAATCAATGATATTCTTAATCACCACTATATATATATATATATATATATATTCATCCATTTCGTTATTGTCATCTATATCAGTATCAGTCACTTCTTTTTGCAATTTGCTGATTAAAGGTAGAAGCTTTTTCTGCAATACTACACTGCAGGCAGGTATGTCTCTCGTTCATCCAGTTTTTGGAGTTTTATTCGTTTGGATGATTAATATTTAGAATTAGTTTGAAATTGAAAGAAATATAACACGAAATAAAAGTAAAATACACACCAAGTGTATGATAAAAAGCTCAAATGAGGGGTATATACTTTTTGTTATTTACACCATGTACAGGGGATGTTAGTGATCATCATTCTCAGTTTTGAAAATAATGCTACACCAATAGCGATTCATACAAGTTAAATCCTCTAATCGATAATTAGGCCAAAATAAGAACTTTAATTTTATTCATTCTTATTTTCTTATGTCGAAATTTCACTTTCATCCAAAAATTGACTGCAGATTGTATATGGATTTTAGGAAAAATAAATTAAACTGAACGGAAATTACCAAGAAGATAAAATTTGCTAATCTTAAATCTGCAGTAAATTTTAGGGTGCTGTTGTATTTCGCAGTTTTTATTCGAATGCTTTACTATTTTTTCCAAAATAGCTAATGAGTGAACATGAAATCAAAGTACTGATAAGAGAAAAAACCATCTGGAAGTCATTGTCTCTCTGTCTCTCTCTGGTAAAACTGACGTGTAATGTTTTTGAGTGGTAAGTGACCCCTAATGTAGTTACAGATAAGCAACCCATAATTAGGGGTTCTCAACGGCTCGTGTTTATTAGATTGGCAGACTATACCTGACACAAAAACGAATGTCATGTTAGAAAAAAGAACACAAACACGCCCGTTTGATCCAAAATTTTTGAACTTTCTAAGTATTCTACTCTAACTATAACTTTCACACCCAAAAACTTTAAACTTTCATATTATCAAAATTCTTAGACAGGACATTCTCCAATAGTATTGTTTGAGGTGATACCAAAATGTGAAATGCGAAATGCCCACATATAATAAACGTCGACAAAACCTACGAATAAAGGCATTGCAATTCAAAAGGTCTTCGTTTTTCAAAGAAGATTCATCGACATCATCATCAACAGAAATCGGTTCATTGCTAGGATTCTCCATCCCCTAATATGCAAAAATGATGTGAATGACAGAGTTACATATGGTTTTATAAGCTGTTGATTACTTATACAATACTTCGTATAAATTATCACCAAATTTTAACAGTTACAATAGAAAAGAAGTCAAATGTTTTCCTTATGTTCAATGTGAATTACTTAAGGCTTTGAAACAATGTGACTTTTTTATAATATATCAAATTGTAGGCTAACTAGACTCTCAATCAGAATCATCATGGCTTCATCTTCATCATCAAACGTTCAGAAGATTGAGACAACTTCTTCAAGTAAGTATTCAGCTTAACTTGGTACTTGTCTAGTTGATATCATATGTAGAAGAAATCATTCTATATTAACATTAAGAATAGTTACAAGAAAAGTAAACCAAATGCTTTTCTTATGTTTAATGTGAAACAATGGGATTAATCCATTGTTATTCTTATTCATGCTGCCTATATATTACTCCATCCCATTTACATCTTCATTGCCTAAACATCAATCTTTTTTTTACAATTTATGTACCTAATTTGCTTATCAGAGGAAGAAGCGTTATCTGCAACACTACATACATGTATGTCTCTAGTTCTTCAAGTTTTTAGAGTTTTATATGTTTTAATAATCAATATACATACAAGGGAATTTAATTTGGGAATGAAAGAAATATAACTTGAAAAGAAAGTAGAACCACCCCCAGTGTTTGATTAAAATCTTAGCTGAAGAGTATATATAGGTACACCATGTGAAGAGGATGCTAGTGGTCGTGTGTGTGTATTTTTTTGTTTATTTTTTCTGTTTGAAAACAATGCTTTTAATTATTGCAGAATAACTTCAAATAATAATCATAATAATAATAACAACAATAATAAGTCCATACTCGGAAGATTAACGCCGGCCGGTATGGGGCATCTATATAAGTACCCTAGTCTAGTATAATGTAGTTTTGCCTACATTAAGCTAGACTCACACCCGGTTTTGTATCTCATAACAATGTGAGTTTTGTGCAAATGAACTTGGTTTGGAATATATGTTGACCCGGTTAGGATTATCGACATATATGTCATGTGTAAAACCACTCCTATCCATTTTATATAAAACCTAGGATAGTACAAAATAATAAGCAACGGTACATGCAGATACGTCTCTGGTTCTTCCAGTTTTTAAAGACTTGTTCGTTTGAAAATTTAATATACAGAGAAGGAACTTGTTAGGAATGTAAATAAATATAACATGAAAGAAAAGCATCTGAACCTACTATGAAAAATAAATGTGCAATGATTATGTCTTGGTTATAACTTAGATATAAAGAAGTCACATTTTTTCTATGACTGGCCAGAGATTTATGCCTCAACATTTAAGGTGAAAAACATCATCATCATCGTACTCAGTATATCCCACCAATAGCAAAGCTATGGTAGGGTCTGAGGAGGGTAAAATGTAGACAGCCTTACCTCTACCGCATAGGGATAGAGAGGCTGCTTCCGGTGAGACCCCGGCTCGATAGTAGTTTTGCATCAAGCCTTGGACATAAGGCACATAACACTCAATCATCGAGACACCGGCTGATCGGTGCATGTACCCTTGTCTTTCGGCTATCAATGCCACCACATGATGCCTGATTAACCTTCAGCCACTTTTAACGTTATTTTCACGAGATTAGTAAAATAACGTCAAAATTAGTGCAATTTCACTTTTGCCCACCCGAGGGTTCACACATATATATATTATATGCGTGCACCGCAAGCAGGCCATTTAAGGTGAAAAACACAATGAAAAAACCCAAATTAGTTAAACTAGCGTAGGATGGAATAGCATTCATATATTTGAACATTTTTTTTACTCTTTGGATGTTGAAGATGCTAGAGAAATTTGAAACTATATATAATTGTGTATATAACTATGACCTTTTTAAAATATTATAACATGAAAATATTTTTGGTTATATGATTTTTTTAACACATGTATATTTTATTATTGGATGTAGTTGCTATGGGGCAGCTTCAACACTTCAGCCACGAGCATGAGCTCAGCCTTGTCCAATTGCATTCTGACCACAACAAGGAAAGCTCTGACACGGAAAGCGAAGAGGAAGATAAAGATGATATTGTGGAGGAAGACTGCCATGTTGGTGAATGCAAGATGTGTAAGGAAGAGATATGTTCATTTCATCTATGTTATTACACCTGCAAGGATTGTGACTACTCCCTACACAAATTCTGTGCACAACTACCCCTAACCCTACACAACCACCCATTACATCCTGGCCACAATCTTACGTTGTCTGAGGAATATCAATTTCAAGATTCCAATTCTTTCGGTAAAAAAATTGTTCATAGAAGGTGGGTTTGTGATATTTGCAGAATTACTAGGACCAGATTCTATAATTATCACTGTTCCATCTGCAAATTCGACGTGGACATAATATGTGCGAGTATGTCTGAACAAAAGATGGACCACCCATGTCATCCTCATCAACTTGAACGTTATTTCCTTCCGTTGAAATCTGTGTGTTATGCTTGTAGTGATGAACATACCGGGACCTTCTACCATTGTACCACATGTTCTCGTTTCATGATAAACTTGAACTGCGCTTTGCTTCCGGCCAAGTTACTTATCCAACAGTCTACGAATGAGAACTTCAGCCATCCTCATTTACTTACCCTTGCCTATTCTTTTCCTTATAATGAGCGAAAGGCTAAGTTCTTTCCTCGTTGCAGGGTTTGTGATAAGATGTTCAATTCACTTAAATGGCATTACAGATGCGGTAAATGTCGATATTATGCGCATATATATTGTGCAACATCACCAAGAGATGCATTTATGTCTTCCATCTTGATGCCTGCAGGTTATTAATTATGCTTTTGTTTATAATACTAGATATTCTAATTTTCAATTTAAATTTAAGTTAAAACATGTCATTCATTCCTTAGGCTTTGGCAAAACATACAAAAATTTCAAAGACGATGATCTACCTAATCTAATTCGTTGTCCATTTCCTGATGAAAATGATAACCTCCTGATGCACCTATGTATCAACAAAGGCGAATTAGTTAGTAAAAGGCATATTGATGGTGAAAGGTTTAGTCATCCACACCCGCTGGTTCTTTATGACACACTCCTTAACGGGTCAGTACTTCTCCATGATCCCATGAAAAAAGTGGAACTAATTTGTGATGGATGTGTGAGACCAATCACCAATGTGCCCTTTTACAAGTGTTCCCAACAACATTGTGATTTTTTTCTTCATGAGTGGTGCACTAGGCTACCCACTGAAATAAAAGACCACCATGATCATCCACAACATACGCTTGTTCTCATGCCAAAGATCCCTAGAAAGTTGTTAGGTTTATTTTGGTGTAATATTTGTCATTTGCCTTGCAATGGTTTTGCATATGGATGCAAGCAATGCCAATATTATGTGGATATCAATTGTGGCTTCATACCTGATGTAATCACACATGAAGCTCACCCAAATCATCTCCTCTTAAGATTTAAAGCTTCATCAGTAAGAAAGGCTTGTAAGGCATGTGGGTGGGCGATACAACATGTGGGATTCCGTTGTCCCTCTTGTGATTTCTATTTGGATACAAAGTGTGCTTTGTTATTACCTAAAACGATAAGGCATAGGTTCGATAAACATGCACTAAGTCTGAGATACTATCCAGCTGAGAACCATAACAGTGAATACTTTTGTGATATTTGTGAGGATGAATTTGACCCGACAGAGTGGTTCTATCATTGCAGCCCATGTGCCTCGTCCATGCACACTGCTTGTGCTCCTCTAAAACTTCAATGCGAGCAGTCTACATTTTCCAAGTATAGAAATGCTGTCTTTGATTATTTTAATGTGAAGTTTGGAAGAAGATATAAGCATAGAGATCACCCGCACCCTGTCACGTTTGTACAAGGGATTAAGGCTGATGGTCAATGCATACATTGTGGCATAGACTTGCAGTATAAAATGATCTTAAAGTGCTTCCAGTGCAAGTTTGCACTTCTTTATCGGTGTGGGTCATGGGGTAGCAATTAGTCTGATTTTTGATGTCAGATAATTATAGTAAACCCATCTCATAATGTGGTTTATGTTCACATCAGTTGAATTTAATGTACCGTTGACTTTTTATCATAAATATCATTCAATTTATTTTTCTTGTTTTACTCTGTTCTGCTGTTTAACCAAATTTGGCAATTCAAAGTGAGCGTAATTACGCCCATTATCAAATGGACAGAAAGTTCACTTTTTGACAAATAAAAAAACGGTTCAATTGGGTAATGGTGACCAGGTATTTTGAATACATCAGATATTCTTGTGAAATTAATTAATATAACAAATTTAGTAATATAGTTTTATATGAGGTAATGGTAATCTGTGAACTATTTTGACCATAACAAAAATTCCTTTCAGTTCTATGTAAATGTTTTGTAGGTGTGGGGTACGTCAAACACGGTACGACCTTTTATTTATTACATTGTTATTATGTTAATTACATTATTATTATTGTCTACTAACTAGGCCCATTGGGCTAGGGGTTTGTGGAGGTAACCCCTAACCGGGTCTGGCCCCATAAAGGTTAGGGTTTCATGATGGTAATCATGGAGTTCCTATATAAGGAGCATTCATCATTCATTTGAAAGACCTTCTCTTGGACCCTTGGCTCCCATACATATTTTTGTGTCTGTAAAAAAGAGTTTACTCTTAGCAGTCAGCTCCACTCCCCCACTTTTCCATGACAGATCTCGAGCAACCGGTGAAGAAGACGGAGTCGTGGTTCGTTCATCTCGAAGACCGGGGAGCTTGGACTTGGATCCAACCCGGATCCATTCCATGTTTCTTCATTGGCGCCATCCGTGGGACACAGCAACGAACCATGCCCCAATCCTCCCAGTTTCGCATATAGATAAGTGTTCTTGAGTGGTGGACGCCAGATCCGGTTATAGTTTTTCCAGAACTCAAGATCTGAGTTGCTGAATTCGATTCAGATCCGGCCCGTATCCCAGATCTGTGTTCATACAGATCTGTTTTCTCATATACACGGCAACGAATCTCACTTTGTTCTTCTCTACTCCAAGCTTTAGATCTGTTTTCGTGTTATTCTTACACACGATTCCAAATCAAGAGTTATAGATCTGGATTACTGATCCGGATTTCAAACTGAAGGTTACAAATCCGAACATTAAATGAGTTTCTAAATTTCATATCTGAGTTATAAACCCCGATTTTTCAATAGCCTGTTTCAGATCTAAGTTTTCTTACCTACAACCTAGAATCTGAAATTAACATATGGTTTCTAGATGTAGATCTGATTCCAATGACAAGATCTAAACCTACCAATAAATTTAATGCAAAGGAAGTACACAGACAATGTCATCTCATGTGAGGTCAAGGTTTACTCTCTTCAGATCTGGACCATAGGGGGTGGGTGGACCAATTTGCACGGTTAAGGAAAAAGTGTTAATTTTAGTTTCCATAAAAATAATAATAATAATTATAACAAAAGGAAATGTGCTTCACGCGCTTACCTTAAAATAGACAGGGGAACGACGATGATACACCAGACATCACCTAGCTGCCTGCATGCTGATTTCTGACAAGATACTCACTCGTTACAACGCAGTTGAGACTGGTTCCGTGGCTGCTGTGAACCTCGCCACATTCACGTTGCCAAAATCATAACCTTTTGCAACGACCACCGCGGGTAACATGAGCGTTTCATAAGATGATCTCTGCTCCCACGGGTCGTATATACTCTTCCGCGGATCAATTCCGGCTTTGCGGGCTGCAAGAAAAGCTTTGGCGGGTCTACCATGGCTTTCGCGGGTCACATGCGTGTTTCGGGAAGTAAACTCCAAATAACAGTGGGTCTCACCCGCGGGCCAACTCCGTTCAGTGAAGGTCACTTATGAATGTCGCGGATTACTTACGCACTCCCGCGGACCAAAACTACTCATCGGCGGATCGAAACTGCTCCCTGCGGATCAAGTATAACCTCGTGCGGGTCAATTCTTGCTTTCACTTGCTGCGAATAAAGCTTTTAAGGTCTTGCTCTCACAACCGAGGACAACATTCTCACCTTGCAGGTTCAAGGATTAATCTTGATAAAGGTTTAAAGTTTAAGAGTTTGAGTTTGAGTCGGTTTAGTTTATTAAATTAGGAATAAGTTTTGGTTATTATTATTAATTTATTTAGTTTCCTAGTTTGAGTCTAATTAGGTAATTTCTTGGTGAGCAAGTTAAGGTTTTAGTATAAATAGATGGTTTAGGGTTATTGTATTTTGTGTGGTTTCCGTTCTTAATAATATTGAAAGAGTCGTGAGGAGTTCCCGTCAAGTTACTTATCCAACAGTCTACGAATGAGAACTTCAGCCATCCTCATTTACTTACCCTTGCCTATTTTTTTCCTTATAATGAGAGAAAGGCTAAGTTCTTTCCTAGATGCAGGGTTTGTGATAAATGTTAATTTCCGCTATATCGCATTACAGATGCAATAAATGTCAATATTATGTCCATGCTGATTGTGCGACTTCACAAAGTGACGCATTTATGTCTTCTATCTTAATGCCCGCAGGTTATTAATTATGCTTTTCTTTTTAATGCTAGATTTTCTATTTGTGATTTTAAGTTTAACTTTAAACATGCCATTCATTCATTAGGCTTTCGAAACATACAAAAATTTCAAAGACGACGATCATCCTAATCTAATTCGGTGTCTATTTGGTGATGAAAATGACAACCTTCTTATGCATCTTTTTTATCAACAAAAGTAAATTATTTACTAAAAGGAAGATTGGTGGTGAAAAGTTAGTCATCCACACCCGCTGATTCTTTTTGACAAACTCCTTAACGGGTCAGTACTTCTCCATGATCCCATGAAAAGAGTGGAACTACTTTGTGATGGATGTGTGAGACCAATCACCAATGTGCGCTTTTACAAGTGTTCCCAACAACATTGTGATTTTTTTCTTCATGAGTGGTGCACTAGGCTACCATCTGAAATAAAAGACCACCACAACCATCCACAGCATACACTTGTTCTCATGCCAAAGATCCCTAGAAGGTTGTTTGGTTTATTTCGGTGTAATATTTGCCATTTGCCTTGCAATGGTTTTGCATATGGATGCAAGCAATGCCAATATTATGTGGATATCAATTGTGGCTTCATACCTGATGTAATCACACATGAAGCTCACCCTAACCATCTTCTCTCAAGATTTAAAGCTTCATCAGTAAGAAAGGCTTGTAAGGCATGTGGGTGGGCGATACAACATGTGGGATTCCGTTGTCCCTCTTGTGATTTCTATTTGGATACGAAGTGTGCTTTGTTATTACCTAAAACGATAAGGCATAGGTTCGATAAACATGCACTAAGTCTGAGATACTATCCAGCTGAGAACCATAGCAGTGAATACTTTTGTGATATTTGTGAGGATGAATTTGACCCGACAGAGTGGTTCTATCATTGCAGCCCATGTGCCTCGTCCATGCACACTGCTTGTGCTCCTCTAAAACTTCAATGCGAGCAGTCTACATTTTCCAAGTATAGAAATGCTGTCTTTGATTATTTTAATGTGAAGTTCGGAAGAAGATATAAGCATAGAGATCACCCGCACCCTGTCACGTTTTTACAAGGATTAAGGCTGATGGTCAATGCATACAGTGTGGCACAGACTTGCAGTATTTTATGATCTTTAAGTGCTTCCGGTGCAAGTTTGCACTTCATTATCGGTGTGGGTTATGGCGTATTCAGGAAATACCAGATACAAGTATCTAGTTTCCCACTGTATTTTTCTTTACCTTTTTTCTCATATAACCTCAGTTATCAGTCTGACTTTTGATGCCTAATAGTAATTGTAAACCTATCTCATAATGTGTTTTATATTCACATCAGTTGAATTTAATGTACCAGTGACTTTTTATGTTAAATATCATTCGGTTTATGTTTCTTGTTTTACTATGTTCTTCTGATTAACCAAATTTGACAATTCAAAGTGAGCGTAATTACGCCCATTATCAAATGGACAGAAAGTTCATTTTTTGACAAATAATAAAGCGGTTAAATTGGGTAATGGTGACCAGGTATTTTGAATACATCAGATATTCTTGTGAAATTAAATATCCTAAATAATTAATTAATATACCAAACTTAGTAATTATGTGAATTGTAATTACATTGATTCCTGAATGCCCCTCTTAGTAATTTTTCCTTGATTATTATTATATAAACATTTGATAAACTTGCCCTAATAATATATGATAAAATAGTCCCTCATTTCTAGGTGAACATATTCTATAACATAAAAGAAAGTAGTATGTGTATTTTCAAGTTCATCCTATGTTTAATATCATGCTACCACGAGAATGTCAATTTAAGTAGACAAGTAGTTTGGTAAAGTAGAACGATTAGGATTGACTTAGATTTCTCACATACCAATCCTAACAACTTCGAGTGGTTATAGTTAACTCACACAACCTCCCCTTGGTTGGTTTATTTAGGTTATAGTTACACATTCCATTAACATATGATTTCTTTAACTAGTATGATAACCTAAGCAATCGTGTTAACAATGTTATTTTAGAATTATCAAAACTAGAGAAATAGATCATAACTTATATCTCATCATTTCTAAGTAAAACATAAGGATCCATGTTTTATCTTGAATAAGTTATCAATGTATTCTTTTTACCATTTATATTCTCCAAAGAACATGAGTGAACATGAATGATTTTTAGTCATCAACCTTGATGTATTGAATTAAGGTGATAAAACACTACGTCATCAAATGATAATTGCAAAATAACCATGTACTTTACCAAACTAAATCACATGTTAAACATAATCAAAAAGTAAAACAAAGCTTCTTCATAGATTTAAGATGGTAAATGGAGTTTAGCTCATAATGAGCATGGTTATGAATTAAAAGAGATGAACATAACAAACACATGATCAGACTAGAACAATCTAACCAAATGTTGAATGAATCTTCCTTTTTAAATGGTGATGGATGATGATGATGATGGATGATGGTGATGACAACTTCCAAGCCTGAAAACACATTTTAATATGATAAGTAGCTATTTGAGCTATGTTATTTGATAGAAGTTGCAGTTTTTAGAGATTATTCAATGCTAAAAAGATGTATATTTTTATATACATCAATCAACTCTTCAAATTGGTCATGTTCCCAATCTGGTTGTGTTGCGTCAACTGTTCTTGTGATCATTGCCTTTGAGCTTGACTCGAAGTTCCCTTTGGATGTGCTTCCTTGACTGATTCTTGGAACTCTTGATTTTGAGGAGTAGCTTGGGACATCCTTTTTGTCATTTCTCCTGGTACCTTCATTGTCAGACATCTCAGTAATCTTGATGTCATTTGCAGCCTTGGGTGGATTAATGCATTCTCTTGCAAAGTGCCCCAATTCGTTTCAGCTGTAACAGCGGAGCTTTTCTTTGTCAAACCCAATGTTATTCCCACCTGAGTCTCTGAAGCTGTTCTTGTCATATTTCTTCATGAAGTTGGAGGCTTCTGAACAGCCATGACCATCTGATACTTGATGTCCATTTTCTTGAGATCCTTCTTGTTGATCTCGGGAATGTCTCCTTGCTCAAATGAATGAGGAATCAGTTTTCCTTGCAACAACCCCTCATGGCTTGCCATAAAGGCATGAAACAGTGCCATGTTGGAGTCTTTAACTTGATGAACTTGAGGAGCAGAGTAGGATGAGCTGCTTGTGGTTTTCTTGATCCCATGTGCTTTTAGAGCTTGCTCAGCGGCTTTATCAACAACATCTTGAAAAGAGATTGAACTTGATGGTGCTTGAGGAGTTGCAGTGGACTTGAAAGCTGAGTTAAAAGTGGGCTGAATTGTAAACTTATTAACTCCATCAACAACATGAATAGTGGGATGTGCATGGCTCAAAAAAGCTGTGCTTTCCAGACCCAGTGGATATCCAGCATGATTTAGAGAATTGATGTGATTATCCATTTTGAGTTTGTAATCCATCTCAAATGACTTAATGATGGATGTCAAGTCAACAAGAGTAGTAATCTGGAGGTTAGTTGTCCTCTTGATTGTGATCACACTGCTATTCCGGATATATGGAAGAGAGTTTAACAACTTTCATTGATTTCAATATGGTCATAATTAATTCCAACACTCTTGATTTTTGTAATAAATGTTTCAAATCTATGGATGAGGCTAGTGACCGATTCTCCTTGCACGTGATTGAACATGTTAAACTCACCCTTTAACATGCCTTTCCTGTTGTTTCTTGTCTTAGTGTTTCCCTCAAACTTACTAACCAAGGCATCCCAAAGACCCTTAGCAGTGGTGTGATCTCTAAAAGTTTGAGCAATTTCCTGTGAGAGGCAAACACTAAGAACACCATAAGCTTTGTTATCTTCATTAAACATCCTCCTATCTTCATCATCATAAGTAGTCATGGGCTTGGGAACTGGGGCATGGTAGTTATGGGAATATGTGGACCAATTTCAATAGGTCTATGAAGTGTATAATCAAGGATTCTAATGTAGTTCTTGAAACACCATTTGAACTCTTCAAAATCATTGTCCCATTTCAGTAGCTTTAGGGCTTAGTTGTAGTTCCAGCCTCGTTTTCAAAGATCATATAACTACTTACAGGCCCGGCCCAAGAGGAGGGCAGGCAGGCCCACTCTCGTGTATTTTCAAAAAAATAATTGTACATATATGCATCTAGGCCCATTGGTTTTAAAATAAAGCCCAATGCATTAAAATTTTAACAAAAACAATAACCTGCCAGGGTTTTGAACCTAAGCAGGCAGCAGCGAGCCACCATCTACATTCCATGTTATACGACCATCGGACTTCTGACGACATTTCGGCAGGTGGCGTACTAGCGGGATGGCTGGCGTCCCGCATCAGGCTATTTTATTAACTTTCTAACTTAATTAATTTCATTCACTAATTTTGTATTTCAATTACATATACGATGAAGTGATGAACAAATTATTAATGTTAATCGTTAAATCTTATTCTCTTAGGTTGTGTTTGTTTTTGCTTATAAGGTCTGCAAGGAGCCTATGTCTGCGGGCGCGCAAACATAAGCTCTTGAAAACTGTTTGTTTTTTCTTTAAAAAGATCTGAAAACTGCTTTTATGGTCTTAAAAAATAAGCTTTTTTCACCATCTTCACACTTCTTAACATCATAACAAGTACCACCACCCACCGTCCACCACCACCACCACTATCCACCTTCCGCCGCCACCACCACTGTCCGCCGCCACCATCACCCACTGTCACACCCCGACTAGGGGGCTGACGTGACGACTGAATACCAACCAAAACACAACGGAAATAAGGTAACAAATTTATATTAAGACACTAGGTAAAAGTTACAATCAAATGTCTAATACAACCACAAAGCTAGAAATTCAACTACCATCTAATTAGGTGAAAATGTACGGCTTCTTCAGGTTAAGCTCTACGGTTCGACATAAGTCTTCTAAAAGGATCTTCTATCTCCAAACGAACTCTTGTCTAAGACTCTAAATCTCCATATCCGAATAAAAGTACCTGAACACATGCTTAAAATAATTGGGTCAACTAAAAAGTAAAAAGTTGGTGAGTTCATGAGTTTAAGTTATTAAAACATATATATAAAAATGATCTAAATAGTATGGTGCACATTAAGCAAGTTCACAATCAAACCTGTGTCCACGACCCGTGAACATCTAAAATAAATACCCCTTACCCATACCCCTTATTGTTATGGGTCAAGTTACACTTATTTCTGCCCAACATAAGTTACAAATGGCGCGTATATATGTCACAAGATATACATTTTATCATTCAGCGGGTGGTCGTCCCATGATGTAGGCCCACTGTGTGCGAGGGTCTCCCAGATAGTACTACCCATATATCCTATGGCTCCTTTCGGAGTTAATGATTGTGCTACAAAGTCAGGGATTGTTTAAGGCAGCTAAATCGGTATTGATTAATAATACACCAATAAGTTTAAAAACATATAGAAGCATGTATCCATCCAAAAATTTAAGAAAAATGGTAGTGCATGAACTCACCTGGCTATGCGTGGGGACAAAAATATTATAGAAACCTTGTACGCTATGCTGGAAACGACTCCAACGGATAAAATCCCTATATTCATGTAGCATGTCACTAAAAGTAATATGTGTTATAGTAAACGTGCATGTGACCTAAGTCGTATAAAAATATACCTTAACTAAGGTTGTTTGGGATTGTGGTGGCTTGAAATGAAATAAGATTTTGTATCGAGTGACTTTTATAAACATAACTTAGGGTTATATATCAGACCATTTTGTCTTTTGGCGATACTAATCGCTAGGTTGCGAAGTCATCTTATAAATATAAATATGCAAATTAAATCCTTAGTAACAAATTTAATAGGTAAATTGTATAACGCGTAAATATGTATATTTTAGTTTAAGATCTTTTGAAACAAAAAAAATTGTTCAAAAATATGCCTCGATATTGTTGGTTTTGTAAAAATCGCATTTTAAGTGTTTAGTTTTGTATCTAACACGTAACCTACCATATTAAGACTTCGAAAAACATTTTATACACATATAACTTATATATAAATATGTCATTTAATGTGATTAGAAGATTGGTTTTACGTAATTGTTAGGATAGTCTTCTGGTTATAAAATTAAAAGTGATTAAGTGCTTCAAAATGCAATTTAAGTTCTTGAAAATCTATTTAGCATGCATAAAATAGTTTTATTTATATTTAACTAGAAGTATATTGTAACAAAATATATTTAAAAGTTTTAGGGTTTTGCTTCGTTGGTTTGGTGAAAACATGAAATGCAAAGGTGTATCAAAAACATGCATAACCATAATTCTTAGAAAAATATTTTAGCGTGTTCCGAACGTAATGTTACTAGAAAATTATAAAGTTTGGGTCAATAGTTTAGAACTCATTTGTTTGGTGGTTTAGTTGTTTAGTATATGATTAAAAATGTGATAATTGTTAAAGAACTTATACTTTCCACATTCTTTTCTTACAAAATCAATCTTAGTCTGTTGTTTATTATGCATGTGTATGCTTTCATACATTTAAGGACTTGATGTAGCCTTTACTTGTTTTTGTAGCATTTTACACAAATTTAATATTAACAATTGTGATATATATTTGATGAATAATTGGGTCACTTACAAGCTTATATGTGGGTTATCACAGTAAAATAAACATATAAAAATAGGGTACAGGATTGATGTGGTTTGGGTTAGTTTCGGGTTATAACGCATTAATATATATTCAGTATACTCGTGTGTTTACAGTGTAGATCAAACTAATGTGTTTCTTTTTCCAAGTTTGTTATTTTGGTAGACTTTCAGAAAAATCATGTACTTGTTTCATAATTTTTATTGGGTTTTCGAATTAATGGATTAACTACGCGGAAGGCGTCGGATTTTACGTGCGTGTCACGTGTAGGCGGGTTTTTAGTGAACGAAACAATTTGTGTAGATTATATTATTCATAATATATGAAAAAAAATCATTTTTAGAAAGTTATGTGTGCATGATATCAATGGTGCCTAATCAGTGTGAAAAATCATGAAAGTAAACGAAATAAACGAGCGAAAGAGTTAGGAATCGTTACCAGGTGTCGGAACTGAAATAAGTGGGTTTCAAGATGCTTCAATAGATCAAGTATTCTGTGAAAAATGTGAGAATGGAAAGGCATCAAGTTCATAGCAAAATCCCTCTAAAAACCGATGATTGTAGTGAAAATATGAAGATTTTAACAAAGGTTTTCGGGTTTACCTCTATGGAAACGAATCAGAGGCTATAATGAAAACTCTAAGGGTCCAGTTTAGGCTGATGTGGGTTAAGTATTAAGGGGTCAGGGCCTGTGAAATTTTGTGATAAACTAGTAATTAGACCCGCCGCGTTGTGGCGGGTACGTGAGAAAGAAAAAAATCTAGAAGCGTTTTGAGGCTTATATCCATTACGGCTACATAATATGCTATCATTTCAAATAACAGTCTATCATCATAGCTCAAACATAGGATTCAAGCGATTACTCAATGCTCAGATCTCATATCTGCTATGACTGCAACATTGGTTACCTTGTCAAATAACAAAGCGGCATCATAGCCTATACTCAACAAAGAAACACCGATTTCAACAAAATTGACTTGGACCAAAATACCCCAACAGATTGTATATAAATGACCCAAACTGGGCTTTCTTATATCCAATATGTAGCCACTTGACCCATATCATATTGCACTCTTGGTTTATGATCAGTTGCAGTTGAAACAAAAAAAACAAAGAATGCAAGCACTGTTCCATAAGAGCCTAAAAACAAATAAAAATGCGTATTAAGCAATTTGTCTTTGTCAACTCAAAAGTGTTAGGGTTCTAATTACCGATGTTTTCAATCTACAGACCATCAAGTAAACGTGTACATAAGCTGGAAACAAAGTGTAGAAACACTATTAAAAAGTCAAAAATAGCTAGTCAGCACTTCGGTGGCAGCTAAACATCCGACAATCAAATTGAAATCTGCCGTAAAATTTACAGGTTGAAGTTTCAATTATAAAAGTACGGTCGAACAAAGCACGCATGGGATGCATGTAAGAAGCATGGATTCTACTTCCTCTGTAACTTTGTAGGCCCACTTGTCCTCCTATAAACAAAAAACATAATTGTTCAATCTAGTATTCAATGCAATAGCAATAGAAGAAATGCAAGTCACAATATTGTTAATCCAACCACAAACTGTAAATACTAAGTTGTCAATTTGTCATTATATGTAGAACAATATTATTAGAGTAAATGCAGTAGTTGGATAGCAATCTTTGTTTCAGTTAATTTCATAATCTTCTCAGAAAACCAAAAATAATTTACTTGCAAACGACAATGAAATTTTGAACAGATACAATACACCCCAAATGGCCCTATATATGCATTAAAAAATAAGGCAACACATGGTTACCATGTCATCGGTGTCTTTATAAATCCTAAAATTTATGAATAGGTTGATGAAAACTTATAATATATGAATAAATAATGAATTCTCATTTAGCAAAGAAAGAAAGTTTGAAGGTGTGAATCAAAACTTCGATCAATAACTTACTCCCAGGACTACTACAAAGCTTTGTTAATCAAGTCTCCAAAGATGTTTCGTTGTTGTGGCTACGGCATGATTGGGTAAAGGATGTAGACAACCAAAATTCGCCGGAAGGAATCCGCCATCACCACCACTGCCGCCTAATTGGAACCCGGCAACATTCACAATCGGAGAACAGTGTACAAACGGCGAAGAACATCACTGAATCACCTCTGTAACAGCCATAGACAGCCAAAAGTTGTCGGTCTCCGCCACCGCTACCGCTGTCGCCTAGGGTACCAAATGGACCCGGCAACGACAACACGCCCTTCACCTAGGGTTTCAAAAGTAGAACCCAGCAAAAACGTATCGCAGAGGCAAACAATAAACAAACCGGTGAAACCCAATGATAAAGATGATTAGATGAATGCAAAGAAAGAAGTTGATGGAGAGAGAGAACTAATGGAAGGTAGAAAAGTTATACGTGTAGATACACGTGTAAGCTAAAAAAAAGAATGAAATAAGTACAAACTAACATACGTACCTACATGCAGTCTTTACAACTCTTTAAGCACTCTTTTAAAAGGAACAATGTTAATGTGAGTGATTAAGTTGTTCTTATTTAATATATATAATAATAGTAAGGGGTGATTAGGAATCTAACGTGCAGGTAGGAGCATGAAACTTATAAGATTGATGTGTAGGTGTGGTAACCGGTTTAAGGTGCTTTGGGTCTTCCTCTTGGCCGAACACAACAGCAAACGAAAGAGGATCAGATGACTTTTGGGTTGGATTCAAGGCTGGAGTTAAGGATTATACTTGAGAATTGAAATCAAAGTTACAAACTTCCTGGGGCCGATCAAAGGGGTTTTGGTTAGTTGATTTGTGGATTCAATGGTTTTAATAAGAAAGAAATCAGGAGAGTTTTTGAGAGGTAAAGTTTGAGATGTTATGTGATGGGGGATGGTTCTTAGTTATGATTGCACAAAGCTTGATGAACACCTTGTGATTCACCATGGCCGATCAGGAGGACTCAGGAGCATACATTTTCTTGCTGGAGTATTAAAGAGAAAGTTTGAGACACAAAGATAATGAATGAAAGACACTACAGGAGATTTGCTCATATAGAGCCTACCCTCGTGATTTCCAAATCTATTATTCAAAATGTGATGATTTGAATATATTATGTCTAGATTCTCAAGGATTATGGAAGATATGGAAGGATTTTGGAGGATTCTTGCAGGAGGATCTAGGCAAATAACATAGAAGGATTTACAAGTAATTGATTTTGGCTATCTCTTTAGAAGATTTGGTTGTAGGATTTCTAGAAACTAAAAAAAAAATAGAAGAAATTGTAGAAATGGGATGAGGGACGGTTTTAAGAGAGAGAAAGAGGAAGAAAGAGTTTGAGATTTTATAAAATCTTATGTTTTTCTATTAGGATTTCCATTTAACTCAAGGATCACAAAAGTTTTATAATTAAAAGAAAATATCCATATATGTGTTCGTGTGTGTATGTGGAAGATGGTTTGTGGATTGCCAACATATAGTTCTTAAATTTTATAAGGATAATAAATGTCTAACAGTGTGACTTTTATAACAAGTACAATGCATATTAGGATAGCAATGTATCCTTACGAATACAATTATGGTGCGTCTAGTAAATTATATGTCAAATAATATGTAACTAAATTATAGTTAGTCGTAATATAATCTATGACGAGTATATACGCGTACGAAATATTATATGTGTGTATTAAGTTATGTAAATAGATTATGTAACTTCAAGTTCATAAATACTAATATATTTATATGATATGCATATACGTTATTAGTAGTTTATAGGCTCTATAATCTCATGTCTTATTCAACAAGGTGTGTCAGGTTCGGTTTGTAAACTTGGTATCGAATTTAATTATGCTTGAATTTGTCGGATCATCATTTTAAAGGGCTCTAGTATGCTTTGTAAGGTTGTTTATCTACCATATCATATCATATCATGTAAAGCAAGTCAAACTAAAATAACCAATAAATAAAAGATGAGAGAAAGAGAAAAAAAATTGGCCCTATAACTGGGGTTGTTACACCCACCACTACCACCCACCACCACCACCGCATGTCAGCCACAACCACCTTCCACTACCACTACCATCCACCACCACCACCCACCGTCCGTCGCCACAACCACCCGCCACCACCATCCATCATCACCCGCCACCGCCGCCACCACCAAAACCCCGTCGCCACCACCACCACCCGCCACAACCATCCACCACCACCATAGTCCACCACCCACCACCGCCGTTCATCACCACCACCACCCATTGTCGGCCACCATCACCGTCCACCACCCACCACCACAACCATCCATCACCACCACCCACCGTTCACCGCCTACCACAATCGTCTACCACCACCCACTTCCATAGTTCGTACACCACTACCAATTATTATAGCAGTCTACAAACGTTAAATGACTTTTATTTACTGTAATATATATATATATATATATGATAGGTAACTAATATTCAGCTTATGCAGACGATTTCCAGTTTATAAAACAAACAGTATTATATTTTCATATTGTAGACCTTCAGACTACATCTTCAGTTGCAGACATACAACACCTTAGAGTCTTAGGTCTCAATCTCTTATTTAAGTAATAAGCATTTAATGTTAAATAATTTCATATTTGTTATTTTGTTAATGTTAGCTTTATTATTTGTTAACTTTTTTGAGTTGATACTTGATAGTTAATTAGCTATGAAAATATTTGTTTTTTAGATAGTATGCCTTCTAAGTCTAAACACTTATCCGGTAGTCGAAAACTTAAAAAGAGAAAACTAGAAGACGAGTTAAGAAAGACACAAATCGAGAAGAAAGGAAGATGCACACGTTTTATTCAAAAGCAACCCCAATGTCCCAAGAAAGACTTAACTTATTGACGATTATTTCTATTGAGAACGATGTTTTATAGACCACGTATTACAAAGAGTTAATCGAGGGATTTGCTTTAAAAAATGCTTGAAGAGCTTCACGATTCGTTTAAGTTTTGTAATTAGATTATTTTGCTAAAAAAACCTTTGTTTTGTTTCATTATTATTATTATTATTATTATTATTATTACATTTGTCAAAATTATTTTAAGTTTGTCCCAGGCCTTATTTTTTTTATTTTTTTGTATAATCAGAGACGGCCCTGACTACTTACAGCCTCATTTTTAACCTCCTCACTTGCATTTGCCATTGCTTAAACAAACTCAAGGCCAATACAAAGTTCAAACAGTTTTTGTTTAAAAAAGCACAAGTCCAAAATAATCGAATACAAGGTAATCAAATGGGCAAGTAAAGGTAATCGAATGGGCAAGTAATCAAATGACTAAGTAGCTTCTATGAAAAATGTTAAGTATAAAGTAATTGAATGACACAATAATATAATCGAATAATATTTTAGTCTAATCGAATGGTCTAATCTAATCGAATGGTGATTCGATTATGTTAGGTTGTGATTCGATTAGAATTGACTCTAAACTCGATTCGCTTACTTCTGTCGATTAGATTACTTAGAGATTCGATTAGATTTGAGCAGGCTCGATTCGATTACTTTTAAATTCGATTAAATTGCTTTGTTTACTCAATTCGATTACTTGTGAATCGATTAGAGAACTTTGACTCGATTCAATCAGACCTAACTTTTGGAAAGTACGGAATGTACTTTCTTAGTACTTTTTCACCTTTTTTTTCTTTTTAAGGAAGCCATATCAATCTCTTTGACATATTATGGATCAAAGAAACATCCATTTTGCACACTTTAACACCAAAATTTTGAACTTTTAACTACTTTTTTCACCCAAATCTTCACAAACTAACACACAAATTCAAGACCCGAAGCTTGAACACTTGTACTTTAGAACTTTTAAACACTTTTTCTTCAACTTTTGGTACCCGTAACCCACAAGAACACCTGAAAATCCGTCTTTCACACAAACAAGACCAAAAACCAAGGTTATGACCCAAGATCCGCAACTAGTAGAGCCCGAAAGCTCTAATACCAATTGTAGGTCCTATGGACGGATTAAACAACACAACAACTAGTCTACTTGAATCAATCTCAACATTAATGAGGAACTGAAATCTCGGATGTTGTTTTGTTTGTTATTAACGAAAGAGGAAAGAAAGAAAGTGTGTGTGTGTGTGAGAGAGAAAGAGAGAGAGGTTGGTAGATAAGAGGATAAGGTTATGTATTTTTACAAAAGGTTAATGTTTGCATGAGATACACACACTATTTATAGTGTGTGTACTCATGCACCATTCTTGTATTATTACGGCCCAATGGGCTTCAAGTTACATGGCCTCAGGCCCAAACATACAAAGAAAGACAATCCGGCTAGCGAACTTACATAATCGTTAAAACACAAATAAATACAAAAGACTAATAACAAAATGGGCCTTACTCATGTCTTCTATGATGTGTATTAGCTTTAATGACATGTTAAATGCATCTAGGGATGTCTATCATTTGGAGCCGTTGCCGGTGTAGCGTACAAGATTTGTTAGTATTTTTATCTCCACGCATAGACCCGAGTGAGTTCATGCACTACCTTTTTTCTTAAATTTTTGGGTGGATACATGTATCTATATGTTTTTAAAATTATTGGTGTATTATTAATCAAGACCAATTTAGCTGCCATAAACAATCCCCGACTTTGTAGCACAATCATTAACTCCTTTAGGAGCCACGGAATATATGGGTAGTACTATCTGGGAAGACCTACGCACACAATGCGCCTATATCGTGGACGACCTCCCACTAAATGATATAATGGTTATCTTGTGACATATATCGGCGCAGTTTGTATCTTATGTTGGCAGACATGAGAAAATTTGATCCATAACAATAAGGGGTATGGGTAAGGGGTTTATATATTATAGATGTTCACAGGTCGTGGACACAGGTTTGATTGTGAACTTGATTAATGTGCACTATACTATTTAGATTGTTTTTATATGTATGTTTTTACAGATTAAACTCATGAACTCACCAACTTTTTAGTTGACCAAATAATTTTAAGCATGTTTTCAGGTACTTTTTATTCGGATATGGAGATTTAGAGTCTTAGAGAAGAGCTCGCTTGGAGATAGAAGATCCTTTTAAAAGACTTATGTTTTGTTAAAGCTTAACCCGAAGAAGCCATGATGGATAGTAGAACATTTTCACCTAATTAGATGGTAGTTGAATTTCTAGCTTTGTAGTTGTATTAGACATTTGACCTAGTGTCTTAATATAAAGTTGTTACATTATTTCCGATGTGTTTTGGTTGGTATTCGGTCTTCACGTTCAACCCCTAGTCGGGATGTGACATCTTCCTTCCAAGTTTGGACATTCACTCCTGTAATGTCCAAGTTCATTGCACTTGTAACACCTTATGTGGCTCTTGTCATGTATCACTCCATTATCACCTCGACTTTTTCATGGCATCCGACCTTTCCCTCGTGTATGTCCAAAGTCTTCTTGATTCGAGTTTCTACAACCGTAATGCTCACACTTCTAGTATTTACCCTTCTATTTTTCTGTTTGCTCCACTGAATAGTAACTTCCCAGACACATCTTCTTCCTCAATTTTCTTCTTCGTGCATTCCTCGAAAGCCTTTAATCTCCCTACCGCTTCTTGAAATGGCATACTGTTAAGATCAACAAATTATTCAATTGATGCAACAATTTGAACAAACTTTTCTGGTACATAACCCAAAAGTTTTTGAACCAATCTTTTCTCATTCATCATATGCCCAAGACTGCATGCTTGTGTTGCAATGACTAATCTTTCCTGCATAGACATCGAGTGAATCACCAATATTCATCTTAAGAGATTCAAACTCTGACTCGAGTGTCTCAATACGCGCCTCCTTAACCCTATCGACAACATGTCGAACCTTTAATGCTTCCCAAATTTCTTCCGCTGAAGTAAGATTAGAAATTTGGAATACCAAATTTTCAAGAATTGCTTGGTATAGTAATGCAGTTGCCGTGTTATTCTTTATCTCATCGACTTTAGTCCCTGCTTTTCGTTCAATTGCTTCCCATATACCATGGAAATTAAAGAGCACTTTAACTTTTACCGCTCAAATGGTATAATGGCATTGGAAAGTCATTGATGTCCCTCCATCCTTTGTCGTTGCAACTTCCTTGTCTTTCGACTGAACCATCTTCCGTGTCTTCTTCTTCTCTATTCTGTCAAACTTTTCTTTTCTCAAGTACTAATCTGATTAATTTTTATTCAAAACAAATAAAAAACCCCACTGATTATACTTGTACATTCCTTCCGAAAACAAAGCCTAGTTCTTTGATCCATTGGTTTTGATCAATCCCGCCTCACGTTGAAAATCAATCCCGCCTTCTGCGTTGACAATCAATCCCGCTTTCTTGCGTTGATAATCAACCCCGCCTTCTCTGCGTTGATCTCGATCAATCTTGTTGTTTTGATAGTCAATCCTGCTTCCTGTGTTGAAAATCAATCTCGCCTTCTGCGTTGATCTTTAATCCCCTGACCAAAAATTATGAACCGTTGTTTTCAAATAAACTTTCCCTTGTTTTGTAATTCCGTTTTCTACTTGATAGAAAAACACAAAACAAAAACCACCACTGCTCTCAATTTATCCACGAAATAATCAGTGGCCGGAAAACACCAAACCCAACGTCGTTGGTTTCTTTCTTTGCCGAAGAATACTGACGGCCACCACCACAAATCAAATCTTGATGTGTTGGAATTTAAAACCCAGTATTACTCCACAAACCTTCAGTCTATTGCCGGATAAAATTTCTGATGTTCAAGTTCTGCCGAAAACTGCCCTTCCGGAAAAACGTTTTTGCCAGAATTGGTTGCCGGAAAAACGGATTTTACAGAAAACGCTGCAGCCACTTTTTCTTTTTTACCGGAACTTCAATATATTGACGAAGAAAACCGTCAATAACCACCGTGTTCAATTATTGCCGAAAAAAATCCGCCGGAAAAACGTGGCTGCCGGATACATTGCCGTAATCTATTGATGTTGCCGGAAAAACGCTGCTGATGCGTTTTTTCTGTCCGAAATATTCTTTTAATCTTGGAATTATCCACCTCCAATCTTTAACCGTTCAATCTATCAATCAATTCGTGAAAAACCTTATGCTCTGATACCAATGTTGGCCCAAACTTGATGTTCTTTGATAAAGAATGGATATGATAACAAGATGAACAAGAAGATATAAACAACACACTTTGATCCGAACTTGAACTTTGATTGAATGATTTAAACGTTCTGATTGTTGCCCTATTTATAGATTACATGAACCAATCATTAATTGACGCTTGTACATGGAAGTTACAAACTTCCATATTGACACATCTAGACCCTACACTGTACAGACTTGTTTAAGTATAACTTAAACATACTTTTAACTAATTATACTACGACCCTTGTACTTGTAGATGACGAGTGATTAATACTACATGAAGAAACGTGTATCGACTCACTGGTAGACGATCTACTTTCCTCGGGTGTGATTATGATATTTCACCGATGGTTCTCTTGGATCTGATGGATCTGGGTTCTTTCACCTACAAAATGAACAGCACCGTAAACTTACCCCTCAGAAAGGGACAGAGGGGTCCTCTTTGGGGTAACCCTCCGGTGTGAGAATAAGTGTTTGTAGGAGAAGATAATAATATGAGAGTAAGGAAATGGAGTGTATTGCTTAATAGCTGAATACTCTGTAATTGTATGTAATTGGATGTGACTGTGTCCTCTCCTTGTGGAGTTGATGTGATATTTATAGTGCTAGGGTTTCCCATGATTGGGCCCAGACCTAATTAGGGCTTTGTTGGCTTCTTCCAGTTGCTTTGCGCCACGTGTCCTTTGGGACACCTGGTGCTTTTTCATTGGTTACAATCACGTGGTAGCACATGGGTTTTGCTGAGTTGTCCACCTTTCATTGGCAGCTGTCAACATCAGCATATTCTTATTCCTTAAAAAGATACCTTCTGGAAGGTTGTCTGACGTGCACAATCAAGGTTGCCCTAATCCTGATTTGGATAAGGACGAGGTTGATTATGTGCATGCGTGATACGCGCCTATCCTGAGGATGCGCGAGGTCTTCTCTTTATTCTCACGCGCAGATGTTTCATGCGCAGATGTGATATGCACGAGCATGTGATATGCGCCATGCGCATATGTGATATGCGTGAGCATATGTGATGCGTGAGCATCTGTGGTGCCTGAGCATATGATGCCTGAGCATATGTGATGCCTGAGCATCTGTGGTGCCTGAGCATATGATGCCTGAGCATGTGATGCGTGAGCATATGTGATATGCGTGAGCATATGTGATGTGCGCCATGCGCGTAGGTTTTGGCTTTGCGCCTTCATAATGTCTTGATTTCAAGCCTCTTGTCTATATCTTGTGGGTTGACCCGCCTCGCTCGTTGTTGAGGCGGGTACATACCTATTCAAGCCCCCAGTCTAATGTGTGTCTTGTCTCACGCGAGCGAGGCAAGATAGATATTAGACTTAACAGTTTGCTCTTTTAGTAGGGGTTTGTCTTTTTCTTCTTATTATTCATCGTTGCGCGAAATTCTATCCCTTTGGTTGAAAACGAATCGTCCCTGCACGTGGTTGGTTGTTGCTGACATGCGTCAGTGATGGAGACGTGTCAGACCTTTCGTGTGCTCGAGGTGCTACAGTTGCCTTTCGTGTCCCCTCACCTAGTATCAGGGACACGTGTCGCGCTCGCGTTGGTCCGTTCCTGCGAGTGGTGGCGCGTGAATTCTGGCAGCAGCTGTAGAGTTTCTTTTCGTGTCCCCTCACACAGTGTCAGGGACACGTGTCGCGCTCGCGTTGGCTTACACCTGCGAGTGGGGGCGCGTGAAGTCCGATCAGCACCAATATTTCTCTCTCCTGGGCCTATAAAAGCCAGCCCTTAGAGTTTTTTATCCTTCATCTTCTTGTTTATTATTCAGAGCTCTTTTCTTTCTTTCATTCTATTCCGATTGCCTTCGTTCTGCTTCCAGATATCTGTTCTTCAGAAGCAACCTTTGTTCGTTGTCACAGTTGTATGTCTGATAGCTCAGACAACACAATCTCCCCCATCCATTGCCGTGTGAAATCGTTAGTGATGTCTACATTGAAGAAGACCGGCAAGGGGAAGAGGGCTGCTGAGGCCTCATCGGAGGAGGTAGGGAGGACCAAAGTAGTGAAGAAGTGGGATGAGATCCCCTGCAAACTGAGGCAGGCCGATCTTGACAGCCTTATCGCCTCTCAGGGTTTTCTCCCTGAGTTTGGCTGCATGTTGCCTGGGGCCGGGCAAACGGCGGCGGACCCGCCTACCGGCTTTATATCCTTGTATTGCCATTTTTTCACCCACTGCAACCTTCGTCTCCCGATGACAAGGTTTGTGGGTGCGCTGCTTAGGTTCTATGGGATTCACATATCCCAAGTCCATCCGTTTGGACTTGTGCGCATGACTCATTTTGAGTTCATGTGCAAATCCCAGCGCGAGGAGCCCACCCCTCGTCGCTTTCAATTTTTTTACAAGCCCAAGATCCAAGATTCTTGGTTCTCATTTATTCCTCGCAGTCAGAAGGTCAAGTGCTGCACTGTTTCATTCAAGAGCCTTCATGACTGGTCTGAGAGATTTTTTTACATCAGGGCTGGTGTGATCCCCATCCGCATGACCATGCGCGCGATCTCTTCTGCGCCTGCGGATGTGGGTGTCTTCAAGAACCCAACTGGCGCCTGGGTTAAAAAGTTGACCGCCGAACCATCCCCCGCCAAGAAAATCTGTGAGGAGGCGCTGGTGGGGGTTGGTATGAGCAGTAGGTGGGCTGACAGCGCGACTGAGCCCGTTATCCAAGTTGACGGCCTGTGTAAGTTAATCTCATTGCATTACTTCTGCGCTAATACTTATCTTTTTGCTGATATCATTTGACTTGTTTTGTGCAGTCAGCAAGGAGTATGTCCACGCCGCCTATGATGAGCATATGGAGGGTGGCTCCGTAGCGCTGGGCGCTGGGGAGGTTGGCTTCCCTGATCGCTTCGATGACATGTTCATCCCTGTTGATCTGGGATTTCTCTTCGACAGCGATGCGCCTGGTAAGCCTTTGTACTTATGCATTTTCCTTTATAATACCAAATTTGGCTAACACTTCTTTTGCACGTATTGTAGACGCGCTTGAGAACTACGAGCTGGAGCTCGCGGAAGAGGAGGAGGAGGAGGAGACGCCCCAACTAAAGCGTAAAGCTAAGGGGAAAACTGGCGCAGGGGCCAGTAAGAAACAAAAGAAAGATGTTGCCCCTGTTGCTCAGGATCCTCCTACTCAGGCGGGGGGATTTGAGAAAACCCAGGAATTTCCTCCCAAGTTTTCCTTGTCTTCCCTGCCTCAAAAAGTGGGCAGACCTCCTGTCCACACGAGGTATGGTGCTACTACCTCCTCCCTTCGCGCGGTGGAAAAGGGAAGCGGCGTTGCGCCTTCGACAGGTATACTTTGCTTATCCTTTGCTGGATGGCGCCAATGAAGAAACGTGTATCGACTCACTGGTAGACGATCTACTTTCCTCGGGTGTGATTATGATATTTCACCGATGGTTCTCTTGGATCTGATGGATCTGGGTTCTTTCACCTACAAAATGAACAGCACCGTAAACTTACCCCTCAGAAAGGGACAGAGGGGTCCTCTTTGGGGTAACCCTCCGGTGTGAGAATAAGTGTTTGTAGGAGAAGATAATAATATGAGAGTAAGGAAATGGAGTGTATTGCTTAATAGCTGAATACTCTGTAATTGTATGTAATTGGATGTGACTGTGTCCTCTCCTTGTGGAGTTGATGTGATATTTATAGTGCTAGGGTTTCCCATGATTGGGCCCAGACCTAATTAGGGCTTTGTTGGCCTATTCCAGTTGCTTTGCGCCACGTGTCCTTTGGGACACATGGTGCTTTTTCATTGGTTACAATCACGTGGTAGCACATGGGTTTTGCTGAGTTGTCCACCTTTTATTGGCAGCTGTCAACATCAGCATATTCTTATTCCTTAAAAAGATACCTTTTGGAAGGTTGTCTGACGTGCACAATCAAGGTTGCCCTAATCCTAATTTGGATAAGGACGAGGTTGATTATGTGCATGTGTGATACGCGCCTATCCTGAGGATGCGCGAGGTCTTCTCTTTATTCTCACGCGCAGATGTTTCATGCGCAGATGTGATATGCGCCACGCGCATATGTGATATGCGTGAGCATATGTGATGCGTGAGCATATGTGATGCGTGAGCATCTGTGGTGCCTGAGCATATGATGCCTGAGCATCTGTGGTGCCTGAGCATATGATGCCTGAGCATGTGATGCGTGAGCATATGTGATATGCGTGAGCATATGTGATGTGCGCCATGCGCGTAGGTTTTGGCTTTGCGCCTTCATAATGTCTTGATTTCAAGCCTCTTGTCTATATCTTGTGGGTTGACCCGCCTCGCTCGTTGTTGAGGCGGGTACATACCTCTTCACTACACTTCTAACCAGAAAAAGAAAAACAGGAGGGGCCGACACCCCTCCCCGTCCCTATTATGTTTCGCCCCGGTTGCCAAGTTACTTATCCAACAATCTACGAATGAGAACGTCAGCCATCCTCATTTATTTACCCTTGCCTATTCTCTTACTTATGATGAGAAAAAGGCTAGGTTCTTTCCTCGTTGCAGGGTTTGTGATAAATTGCTCATTGTATCTATATGGCATTACAGATGCGGTAAATATCGATATTATGCCCATACATACTGTGCAACATCACCAAGAGATGCATTTATGTCTTCCATCTTGATTCCCGCAGGTTATTAATTATGCTTTTATTTATAATACTATATATTCTGATTGTCGGTTTAAGTTTAACTTTAAGCATGCCATTCATTCATTAGGCTTTGGCAAAACTTACAAAAATTTCAAAGACAATGATCATCCTAATCCGATTTGATGTGCATTTCCTGATAAAGTATCAGCCTTCTGATGCACCTATTTATCCAAAAAGGTGAATTAGTTAGTAAAAGGCAGATTGATGGTGAAAGGTTTAGTCATCCACACCCGTTGGTTCTTTTTGACACACTCCTTAACGGGTCGGTTAGTTTCCATGATCCCATGAAAAAAGTGGAATTAATTTGTGATGGATATGTGAGACCAATCAACAATGTTCCCAACAACATTGTGATGTTTTTCTTTGTGAGTGGTGCACTAGGCTACCCACTTAAATAAAAGACCACCACAACCATCCCCAAATATCCCTAGAAGGTTGTTTGGTTTATTTTGGTGTGATATTTTCCTTTTACCTTGCAATGGTTTTGCATATGGATGCATGCAATGCAAATATTATTTGGATATCAATTGTGGCTTCATACATGATGTCATCACACATGAAGCTCACCCTAACCATCTCCTCTTAAGATTTAAAGCTTCATCAGTAAGAAAGGCTTGTAAGGCATGTAGGTTCGTGATAAAACGTGTACGTCGGGTTCCGTTGTCCCACTTGTGATTTCTATCTTCATATAAGGTGTGCTTTGTTATTAATTGGAAAGATTAAGCACAAGTACGATAAACATGCACTAAGTCTGAGATACTATCCAGCTGAGAACCATCGTAGTGAATATTTTTGTGAGATTTGTGAGGATGAATTTAACTTGAGATGGTGGTTCTATCATTGCGGCACTTGTGCCTCCGCTATGCACACTGCTTGTGCTCCTCTAAAACTTCAGTGTGAGCAGTCTACATTTTCCAAGTATAGAAATTCTGTCTTTGGTTATTTCAACGTGAAGTTCGGAAGAAGATATAAGCATAGATATCACCCGCACCCTGTCACGTTTGTACAAGGGATTAAGGCTGATGGTCAATGCATACAGTGTGGCACAGACTTGCAGTATAGAATGACCTTTAAGTGCTTCCGGTGCAAGTTTGCACTTCATTATGGGTGTGGGTTATGGTGTATTCAGGAAATTCCAGATACAAGTATCTAGTTTCCCACGGTATTTTTCTTTACCTTTTTTCTCATATAACCCCCGCTATCAGTCTGACTTTTGATGCCTAATAGTAATTGTAAACCTATCTCATAATGTGTTTTATATTCACATCAGTTGAATTTAATGTACCAGTGACTTTTTATGTTAAATACCATTCAGTTTATGTTTCTTGTTTTACTATGTTCTATTGGTTAACCAAATTTGACAATTCAAAGTGAGCGTAATTACGCCCATTATCAAATGGACAGAAAGTTCATTTTTTGACAAATTTTAAAACGGTTCGGTGACCAGGTATTTTAAATACATCAGATACTCTTGTGAAATTAAATATCCTATAATAAAATAATTAATATACCAAACTTATTAATGTAAGAATAAATATATGGATATGTATATGCATGTATGGCCTACATGATCATTTATATTATAATAGATCAAAGTTAATTAAATTATACCTTATAATTATGTTAGCTAGGTAATTGTTGATGGACCAAATTACCCTTTCTTGCTAATCAAGGGTTTCCCCTTGGATGTATATAAATATGGAGAGACTAATTAACATCACATAACTTAACCCTAAACCCTCACATCAAATTCGTGAGCCTCTCTCTCCCTCTATTATTCGGTTTCTCAAGAACCCTAATCCCCATCACTAATATACATCCTAAAGCGGAACCCGACCAAGCTGACTGTCATGTCGTCTGGATCGTACTCGTCGGCCGTGGCTACTCTCTCCACTGTGACAGGTATGGTTTAATTGTAGGTTTATCACAACATCCATATTTTCTATTATATACATAAAGAACTGATCAACATGTGGTATCAAGAGCGATGTTGATTAATCAGTTCTTCATGTCTTCCATTAACTCCGGATCTAAACCGGAAGACGTGGACTAAAACCTGATAAACCCTAAAGTTTTCGGTTTTCATTAGTTCGTATTATTTATTATCGTTTTGATTAAAATCCGAAAACTGATAAACCCTAACAGGTTTTCGGTTTTCTTATTAATTCGTTTTATTTCATTATTTTTATTAAAATACGAATGAAAGAAACCCTAACAATTTTTTCGGTTTTAAAAATCGCGTCTGATATAAACTAACAGTTTTCGAAATCTGGTAAATTAAATGATTATTCACGTTCATAACAGTTTTTCGAAAAACTAGATAATCTGGTCCAATATCTGGATTGTTATAACAAAACCTTGGATAAACAAACAATCCCTAAGAATTCAGATTAAACGTTATTAACTGTTCAAAAACTTATGGGTGTATGAGTTTACGGCTAAAACAGTTTTCGGAGAACACTGAGTTTCCGAAAACACTAGAACCCGTAAACGCATCAAACCAGAAAACTAATATCCCGAGACTAAATTTTTGTGAACAGTAGCCTTAATAATTTTTTGCTATTAACTGTACTAATGTTTTGTAAATACTTCAAATTCATATTTATTACTTTTACAAAACATATAAAAGCTTAACTTGAATGAATGATGATGTACACTTCTGCCCAAAGGTGATGTGATATATCTAACATATCATTCAAGTCTAAATACAAGCTGTGTTAGTTTAGCATAAACATGATTTAAATGTATCACTTCTGCCTAAAGGTGATGCGATACATCTATATCAAAGCAAAACTAAATCGTGCATAATTAAAAAATGGTTGTTTCACTTCTGCCCAAAGGTGATGTGTTACAATTTTTTTGCACATATACTTAAGTAAAATTTAATTCTGCCCAAAGGTGATTTATTTTTTATTTAAGTAGAATTTTATTAATTACATTAATCTATTATTTTGATGTTAATAATAGATATTCATTATCACAGCTTTATAATTTAAATGGTTCTTATTTATGCCTGCATTAGTTTAAGTTGCCCCTAGTTCACTCTAAGTTTCTTCTAGTTTAGTATCTTAACATTCTCATATAAATTCCAATAACAACTCCAAATGGTGGAATCACATCATTAACTGGAGATAACTTTGCTGCCTGGAAGGACTCTCTTATGCTTAATCTCGCCTTCCTGGATTTCGACTTTCCTCTAAACGAGGATGAACCTCCAGCACTAACAACTGAAAGCACCCCTGCTCAGCACTTATTATTCGAAAAATGAAAGAGATGTAACCGCATGTCTCTAATGCTTATGAAAAACTCCATTAGCATGCCAATAAGAGGATCCATTCCGGACTCTGAAAATGCTAAAACCTATCTGGCTTCTGTGGAGGAACAATTCAAAGGCACGTCTAAGGCGCATGCTAGTACTCTTATTCTCAAGTTGGTGACTACTAAGTACGATGGAAGGAGTGACATTCGTGGGCACATTATGATGATGAACGACATGGCCCATAAGCTAAAGGTATTAGACATGGAGATCAGCGACGGTTTTCTGGTACACTTCATCATGACCTCTCTTCCACCTGCCTATGCCTATGAAGCTTTCAAAATCAATTACAACACCCAGAAGGACAAATGGTCCATGAGTGAGCTGATTGCTATGTGCGTGCAAGAGGAAGAGCGTATGAAGATGGACAAACCTAAAGTTGCTTGCCTTGCCACCAGTTCCAAGAAGAGGAAGAACACTAATCCAAGAAAGGATTTTGTTAAAGTTCAGAAAAATAATACAAGTGCCTCAATTAGCTCTCAGAACTCCACTGGAAAGCCCTTCTGCAAGTTCTGTAAGAAGTACATTCATAAGCAGAAGGACTGTTCAGACTTTAAGGAGTGGTTGGCTAAGAAAGGTAATGATCTCTTTATGATACTTGAGTCTTATAATTTAACTGTTCCTGCTAATACATGGTGGTTTGATTCTGGTTTTATGGTTCATGTAACCAATTCTACTAGGGATTCCTTTCAATCCGGAAGCTGGAAAGAAACCAAAGAACACTAAGACTGGGGAATGATAAAGAACTTGAAGTCAAGGCTGTGAGAACTTTACAATTAATAATGAAAACTGGTTTATGTATTAAACTTTATGATACCTTATATATTCCTGAGATTACTCGGAATCTTGTATCAGGACCAAAGTTAGACATGGACGGTTTTGATGTTTCTCATGGTCGTGGCAAACTTACTATTTCTTTAAATTCTCAAGTGTTTAGTTATGGCTTTTTGGATGGTGGTCTTTATAGATTAGAACTAGATGATAATTTTTCTAAATCTTTGTTGTCATATAATATTAATGAATCACTCACAAAGATTAAAGAGAAACGAAACTTAGAGACTTCTTCTATGTTGTGGCATCAATGTTTAGGCCACATCTCACGAGACCGGTTAGCCCGTCTCGTGAAGAATGAAGTCTTACCACATCTCAATTTCACCGATTTGGAACATGTGTCAAATGTCTTAAAGGCAAAATGACTTCAGCAAATAAGAAAGGCGCCACTAGGAGCTCTAATTTATTAGAACTCATTCATACTGATGTTAGTGGTCCTTACCCCATTGCTGGCATAACTGGACATACTTCATTTATCACTTTCATTGATGATTATTCCCGATATATGTACTTGTATCTCATTAAAGAAAAATCTGAATTTGTAACAACTTTTAAAGATTATAAAACTGAAGTTGAAAAACAATTAGATCGTCAAATAAAAGTTGTCAGATCAGATAGAGGAGGTGAATATTATGGAAGACATACTGATGTGGGTCAGGCCCTGATCCATTTTATGAGTTTTGAAAGGGCCATGGGATCGTGTACCAATATACCATGCCAGGTACTCCTCAGCAAAATGGTGTCGCTGAACGGAGAAATCGAACCCTTATGGATATGGTACGCAGTATGTTAGCCAACACTAATTTGCCTCTATTTCTCTGGACTGAAGCCTTAAAAGCGGCCGTTCATATACTCAATAGAGTTTCTTCTAAGTCTGTCCCTAAAACTCCTTATGAACTTTGGACAGGAAGGAAACCGAGTCTTAATTATATGAAAGTATGGGGCTGTATTGCTGAAGCAAAACTTTATAACCCTCTCCTAAAGAAACTTGACCCTAAAACTGTTACCGGCTTCTTTATCGGGTATCCTGAAAATTCAAAGGGTTATCGTTTCTATTGTCCTTCCCATGTCACTCGTATCGTAGAAACCAATCGTGTCGTGTTCCTGGAGGATTACAAGATCAGTGGGAGCAGTACTAACCCTTATAAAGAATTGCAAGAAATACAAGATGCGGGGGGAGACTCGTCGATTATTGTAACTCCGACTATTCCTCTTGTACCCCGTGCAATTAAACCTTCACCACCTTCTCCACAACCAGAACCCGTTATCACAGAAAATGAAGGCACATCAAACACTCAAAACCAAGACAATGTTGAACCCACTAATCAACCCAGGAGGTCATCTAGGTCTAGAAGACCTACTAACTTTGATGATTATGTCACCTACCTGACTGAAGCTGACGCCGGAAAGCTTAATGATCCTATCTCTTATAATGAAGCCATGAGCAGTGATCAGTCTTCTGAATGGAATAAAGCGATGATTGATGAGATTGATTCCATTAGGAAAAATGATGTTTGTGATTTGGTAGAATTGCCCAACGGTGTCAAACCCGTAGGATGTAAATGGGTGTTCAAAACAAAACTTGATCCAAATGGGAACGTTGAACGCTATAAAGCGAGATTGGTTGCAAAGGGCTAACTCAGAAAGAGGGAATTGACTATCGAAAAGATTCATTAAGGATCGTTATGGTCCTAGTAGCTCACTTTGACTTAAAGCTGCATCATATGGACGTGAAAACCGCTTTCCTTAACGCCACTTTAGACGAAGAGGTGTACATGAAGCAACCTGAAGGTTTTAAACCTGAAGGTCAAGAACATCTAGTCTGTAAGCTCAAGAAGTCAATATATGGGTTGAAACAAGCATCACGTCAATGGTACCTAAAGTTTGATGAAGTCATGAAGAAACAAGGTTTTGCAAAGAATCAAGTGGATCAATGCACCTACCTCAAAATGAGTGGGAGTAAGTTTACTATACTTGTCCTTTACATAGATGATATTCTATTGGCAAGTAATAGTTTAGACATGTTGCATGAGTCGAAGCGATTACTCTCGCATAACTTCGACATGAAGGATCTCGAAGATGCTTCTAATGTTATTGGCATCGAAATTCACCGAAACAGACACAGAGGGATCTTAGGATTATCTCAAAGGACCTACATTGACCGTGTCCTTACTCGTTACAAAATGCAACATTGTAACCCAACTGCAGCTACTGTAGTTAAAGGAGACGTTTTCGGGGCATTCCAATGTCCGAAAACAGAGGTTGAAAAGGAGCAAATGAGATTGATACCTTATGCATCAGTAGTCAGGAGCCTTATGTATGCACACGTTTGTACTAGCCCAGATATTGCTTATATTTCTGGAATGTTAGGCCGTTATCAGACTAATCCTGGCCTTAAACACTGGAAAGCAGCTAAGAAGGTGCTTGATATCTTCAAAGGACGAAAGACTACAAACTGACTTATAGAAGAAGTGATAATTTAGAAGTGGTAGGTTATTCTGATTCTGACTTTGCTAAATGCAAAGATGACAAAAAGTCCACTTCGGGGTATATCGTTATGTTAGCCGGCGGGCCCATCTCATGGAGGAGTCATAAGCAACAGTTAACGACTACTTCCACTATGATGGCAGAATATATAGCTGTTTATAATGCTACATGCTGTGGAATGTTGCTTAAAAATCTGATCTCCGGACTCAAATTAGTTAATTCTATTTCTAGACCATTGAAGCTTTATTGTGATAATTCAGCTGCCGTTAATTTCTCGAACAGTAACAGTTCGACTGGAGCTGGTTTATATCTTGATACAAAGTATTTGTTCGTGCGTGAACGAGTTGAGGAAAATAAGCTTTGTATTGAGTATATTAGTACACATAATATGCTAGAGGATCCGATGACTAAAGGTCTCCCACCTAAAGTTTTTGAAGAACATGTTGCTAATATGGGATTTACTGAAGACCTTATTTAATTGCATATTGTACTTATTTACATTTTATTTAATAACATTTCCTCAGTTTTGATTTTGTATATCTCTTAATATGTTCTGCATGCGTAATGATATATAGACAAATTATTATACAAATCAAATATTTGAAGGGCTTACTTATATAATTTTGATCATAAATACTTAGGTTTTAAACAAGGACTGCAGTATGATTAATGGGGGTCTTGAGCTGATGTTCAATTCAATGACTGTATTTCTCTGCTCCAGTTTAAGTTTAAAGCTAAAATGAGTGTTAAAATCTGCAGACTAATCTAATGCTCATAATAAATGATTATTTGGCCAAGTGGGAGAATGTAAGAATAAATATATGGATATGTATATTTATGTATGGCCTTACATGATCATTTATATTATAATAGATCAAAGTTAATTAAATTATACCTTGTAATTATGTTAGCTAGGTAATTGTTGATGGACCAAATTACCCTTTCTTGCTAACCAAGGGTTTCCCCTTGGATGTATATAAATATGGAGAGACTAATTAACATCACATAACTTAACCCTAAACCCTCACATCAAATTCGTGAGCCTCTCTCTCCCTCAATTATTCGGTTTCTCAAGAACCCTAATCCCCATCACTAATATACACCCTAAAGCGGAACCCGACCAAGCTGACTGTCATGTCGTCTGGATCGTACTCGTCAGTCGTGGCTACTCTCTCCGTTGTGTGTTTGTGACAGGTATGTTTTAATTGTAGGTTTATCATAGCATCCATGTTTTCTATTATATACATGAAGAACTGATCAACAAGTAATTCTGTGAATTGTAATTACATTGATTCCTGAATGCCCCTCTTAGCTGAATTGTGCATCCGGTTAAGTATTTTGTTCTTAATTCACTAGCATGTCTCACAACTACCTTAATTACTCTGTCTCCAGAAGACCAACTGTAACATCGATTATCTTGTGGTTCATGATATAAAAACAGTCAAGTGAGGATAATTTTTCCAAGACACTTGGATAGAGTTTATTAAATTAGTTTGGATTTTAGAAACCACTTTATTCTCAGATCCTTTATTAATCATAAACATTTTCATAATTGCCGGTTTTGTTGGAAAGGTATGTCCATCTTTATCACAAAATGTCTGAGTCAAATATGGTTGACTGCATGGATTATTGCTAACTCCCTTTCATATGTTGTAAGGCTTAGGTGATAACGCCTTAGGTGCTTATATAATTTTATTTATTTAGTATTAACAGTTGCAACACCTTTTGTTCTTAGTTTAAACAGTTCAACTCTATTTCTACATCACAACCACACTCCCTTCAACAACTTTATGGTCTCCCATCAGCAACATTACTCACCAATGACCAATTTACATCCCAGTTTATTTTGCCAAAGAATCATCAATTATGAGCAATTTCCACTTGTGTCTCATTAACTTCTTTTAAACATTTCTGACCTTCTGGTAAATCTCAAGAATAGGATAATTATAGCATTTAGGATATTAAGGGATAGTGTGATTAGGATCAGGTGAGGATATGGAGACAAAGGGAGCTTAATGAGGTGAAATCGGGTGGCAATGGAGTAAAGAGGAATCGGGGAGTTTCTCAGTCAAATCTACACTAAAGACGTTGCATGTGTTTTCTCGGAATTACAAATTAAAAACTTTGTTTTGGGTAAAATGGGACTCATTAAAAGTAGCTTGTTTCGTGTGGCGGTTAGTTCAAGATCAGATTCTGTTAGCCAACGTTTTAAGGCAGAGGGGTATTATGGTAAATTCTTTGTTAAGCAATTTGTGTTTAAGAAATGATGAACCTGTTGAGCATATGTTTAACTCGTGTGATGCTGCAAGCTTTGTATGGGAGGGGGGGGGGAATTAATATTAATTTATGTATTCCGGATTCAAACTTGATCCAATGCTTATAATGGTTCAGCTGCTTGCTTATGATTTTTATAAAGAACTGCAAGTTTCTTTCATATTCCATTAAAGTAATTCAAAAGTTGCAAACTCATTTGTAATCACCACCACAAGACCAGTTCCGAAGAACATCAAGCATGCTAAAATTACTTCAAAATTAGATAAACCTAAAGTTCCTAAACTTCAAAATATAAAAAAAGCACTTAAAAAAGTTAGCTTATTTAAAGCCAAAATGCTCGCATACATATACTCAAACCCGGTATTCCAGTTTCAATCAAGCAGGTCCGACACAACGGTCTTCTTAAACGCATCCACCTGAGCCAACCGTTCTGCCAGTACTTTACCCGGGAAAACATTGTCAGCTTTCAGCCTTTCCCTAAACCCGTAAAGTGGAACTTTAGCGTTTATATACGCCTGCAAAAGAGCATCATACTGCCTGTATCTTGAAACATACCCAACCTGCCTCATTTTATAAAATATTTTCTCAGCATTATGCACGTCTCCCTTTTTAGCATACTGGTCTAAAATCGTCATATATGTAGCAAACAATGGCTTCATATTAAGTTGCTGTGAAGCCTTGTTCAGAACCAAATCCGCCTTTTCAATCTCCCCTGATTCTATATACAGTTTGACCAAAGCATCCCAAGTCAACGGCCCAAGTCTGCACCCGCTTTCACTCATTTGTTTCACTATTTCTTTTCCCTTGACTAACATCTTATTGTTTGCATAAACTTTCAGCATGGAAGTATAATGTTTAGCCGAGAGTCGATTCCATTTTTTTGACATTTGGTCAAACACCCCCTCGGCTTCCTCAACTTTCTTCAGTTTTCCAAACGCCTCAATCGCGTTCATGCATTCTTCTAATCGCGGGTGGTTTTCACAAGCCTCCCAGACCCTTTTAACATCATCTACACTTCCGAGTGACGCGTATATTTGAAGCAATGACGAAAATGCCCCTCGGTTTTCACTTAAATTACTTCCCTCCATTTGCTTTAAAACCTCTCTTGCTTTTTCCTTCATACCCGCGTAAACATATTGTCGAGCTAACACTGCTAGCAATCTTGAATCGGGTTCCAACCCTTCAGCTTTCAAGGTTTCAAGAACTTGCTCCATACCAATAATATCATTTGACATGCCTTTAGTTTCAATTAATAATCTATATGTGAAGAGTGACGGCTTCACGTCTTCTTTTTCCATTAACAATAACACGTCGGCTATTTTTTTCTTGTCAGTTCGCTTGTACAAAAGGAGCAGCTGATTACAAGCAAAGGAGGTGATGGGTAAATTCAGGTCTTTCATTTTGTTGAATACTTTTTCGGCTTTCTTTGTGTCGTTGTTGAGAACATAATTGGCTAAAAGAGTTCGGTACACAATTTCACCTTTAAACGACTCAGGAATTTTATCGATGTAGGCTTCAGCCTTTTGCATGCCACGTACTTTGGCAATTAAATCAACGCGAGAAGCATAATCTCTTTCAGAAAATTCTACTGTTTTTTGTGTCTCTAACCATTCTGACATCTGCAAAACCAAAGTAAACAATTTTACAAAAACAAAAGTATGTTAGTATAAAGGTCATCCATTAAAGTATATGATTTCAAAAGGCAAGTAATAAGACATAAAAAGTAAAATGAGTTCACCTTCACGTGGCAACCATTTACTAATCAATGGATCAATTGGATTATGTTATATCTCTAACGAGTTAAACGAGTTAAGCAATTAAAAAAAGTGGCTAAAGATGAAACCATTTAAATTTGTTTATTACACAAAAACTAAGCAACACATGCTACCTAGATAAAATGATCAGCAAGTTCAGGTTTTTCATGTTTTGAAGTCTATGAACAGGAGTAGTTTAATAATCATATGTGTAGATGTGCTTTTGAAGTTAAAATAACCACTTGTCTGAGCATGGACAAACCTGGTTAATGACCATAAAAACATTTATTTATATTGTTTTAATTAACTTCAAAAATATGATCATTCATTTTGTAAAAATTGTTTTACTTTTTTTTTTAAGTTCAGCTTCAGCATATACAATTTCAACTATTTTCTTCTTACTAATAGTATTAACAAAAGAAAAGTGAGTAAAAATTATCAATGTAAATAACAAAAGTTGTTGCTTACTCCTTAAATAAAAACTTATTATTACAACTTTAAATCAAAGTAATCATATATCAGGTTTATAATAATGCACATCCAAAGATAATATAGTTATGTCATAATATACCTGTAAAGCCTTCCCGTACATCTTTCGCCTTCGGAATTCGAACATTGCGTGTGAAATCTCTGACCTAGACAACTCATGTCCTTCTTCAACCCACTTATCCAAAGCATTCTTAGCAGACATTGTCGAAGAATCAACAACCACCTTAAACAATTCCGAAGAACCCTTTCTTTCTCCACCATTATTCTTCGCCACCACTTCCTCACTATCTAATGGATTCAACTCATCTTCAGATTCGGATTCGGATTCGGATTCTGATCCTGACACGTCAGCTTCCTTGATCACTTCTTTCTCAGATTGACATCCAGCTTGTGAGGAATAGCTATGATTCCCAATATGTGAAGATCTCCATATAAGTAGAGATCCATCAGACATAGACGGTGCAGGCCCACCAAGCCTAACATGGTCAGTGTAACTAGAACATGTTGTATCAAGTTTACCACTGCAAGCCCGAAAAGCTATTGATGATAACGACTGGGACCTGTAAAGATGACAAAACATAAAAAACATATATATATATATATATATAAAACAGAGCAGGCAAACTCCAGCCACCAAGATTTTATAAATACTGAGAAGTAATTAGTTACTCGTCAAATATATATAATCATATGAAAAATCCAACATATAAGATAAAACACAAGTTAAAAAATCGTGTTTTCTAATGTCTGGTACATCTACTTGCAACCAGTATACAGATTTAGACAAGTAAATCCATCAAAGAAAGCATGTATCTTACTCTCAAAGCCACATCAAATATAGATAAGATCAGTAGCGGTACCGAATTTCTAGAAAAGAGGTACCAAATACCGTACCAAATTTATCAGTACCGTACAGGTATCGTTACAAAAATGTTCATCTCTATCTCACATCGGTACCGTACCAGTACCAAAATTCTAGAAAAGCAGATATCAAAATACCGAATCAATCATGTACAGTAGGGAAACTCGTTACAAATGTTCATCTCCACATCACATTGATACCGTATCGGTTCCAAATTTCTGGAAAAGTAGGTACCAAATACTACTATACCGAATCTAGCTGTACGCTACGAAGACTCGTTACAAAATGTTCATATCTTTATCACATCGGTACCGTACCGGTTCCAAATTTCTGGAAAAGTAGGTACCGAATACTACTATACCGAATCTAGTTGTACGGTACGAGTACTCGGTACAAAATGTTCATACCACAGAGGTACCGAATACTGTACCAAATTTATCGATACAGTACTCAGTACCAAATGCTCATCCCTAATTTCATCAACACGCACCACACAGACACGTATGACGTGTTCACCAAACCCCCAAATTTTTGCACATTAAACAAGTTCAAATCATTTCGAAATACATAACGAATGCGTCACGCTAATTACTCATCACAATAAAACAAGTTCAACCGTCTAATTACCAAAAATTACTAATCGATCTATTAAACCGAGCGGCAGCAATAACAAATTCGTTAATAATAATAATCACACGCTCAAATTCATTGCAAAAAAAAACGAAAATAATCACAATATTTGGTACTGCAACAAATAAAGTAGAGATGAAAGATTACTTGATGCGAACAGAGGCTCTTCGAATCGCCCACATAATTATTATTATTATTATTAGATGATTAATTGAGAGTGTGAGAAATGAAATGATGCAGAGGAAAATAAATAAAACCCTTGTGGCTCGGCTCTTAAACCCTAGGTTGGAGGTCCATTGTGTATGTTGTTTTAAGTGGAGAGTATTTATTAGCTGGTCCTTATTGATTTTGATTATGTTATTATAGTTGTCCTTCATGTTTATTATAAAGCTGATTTAGTCCCTAGTTTTTGTTGTTTTTCTCACTCAAATTACAAGGAAATTTCTACCTTTTCTTTTTGTTTTGGTTAGATTTGTTGTTTTGATAAAAAGACATTACGATTCCTATATTTATATTATTATTAATTTAATTAAGATGGCTAATGAAGAAACATCAATTCAACCCTAAAAGGATTAGCTTAGCATCTCGACCAAGTGATGTATGGATTATGGGTATATATGAGTTGCCGTCGACTCAACTTGCAAAACCATGAACTCGTTACGAGAAGGGGGTGGGGTTTCTTCTCGTAACTACCATTTGGCGTGAGAATCAGTAAGTATTGACGGCGATAGTAATTGTTTAGAGTGATATATAAGGTTTCGATCCTTTTACCGTTGGTCTTCAAAGGTATTTATAGCCAAATGGGTTGAGAAAGATTGGTCCAACTGTCATCCTTAATCGAACCTTCTAATCCCATGGTTGGGCACGTTAAAGGTTTATGATTGGATGCATTAGCTAGCGTACGGAGACAGATGTCGTATGACAGTACAGCGCTGCCAACCTGTGATTTGTTTAACGTGCAATTGTGGTCCTTATGGGAGTCTTGGACTGTGATTGGTTTCTACATTGCCTAGCATGCGCTATTTTGTCTCTTATGTATGGCATGTTCCGCTTAACTCATTGAGTTATGATATGCTAAGGACTTCCTCCACGGGTGATGTTATTTCTCACCTTGCGGATGGCATTCCGTGTTCCCGCGGTTAGTCGGCTTTGTCTTACCTTTGGAACTCGTAGTACTTTGTGGATGGCTTATGACCCTACCCCCACTGTTAAGTATGATCATTTTTTCTATTAACTTAAAGGGCATTGTAGTCTTTTTAACTTAGCCCTTGAGGCGAAATCTAGGAAGGTTGTTAAGCATGAGGCAGCGTGTTTGGAGAATCAGCACGTGTTCATTCAATTTGCCTTCGACACATTTGGATCCCTAGCCCCCGAGGCGGTTCGCTTCTTGGAGCGGGTGCAGAAGGTGATTCACAGTGACT